>NC_057812.1:54248879-54473673 GCF_018294505.1 Triticum aestivum | reverse complement strand
CAACGGAGCAACATGACCCGCACTTCCTGCACAAACCAGACACATTCCCTCTCGATACCCATAGACTATCTCGGAGAACGGGCCTAGACTTGGTCTGTCATCTCGCGATGACATGCACTAACACGGAGAAGCAGTTATTCACCGTGCACTACACCCTCTTGGTGCCGAACAATGCCCTAGATCGCCGGGGCTACCGAATGGGTGCTCGATATAGAGTCCTCCCGAGGGGGGGGGGGGAGGGCACCCATACATGCGTGTGGCCCATGCATATGCATGCAGGGGTGGTGTGCTATTTGAATAATCAACGCACATCCTTGACGTCACACGTGCCTCACATACCACACACACGGGCGGGAACGCCGAGGACCGGCTGCGTCCGTCCCCAAGACAGAATCTTCGGTGGGTGATCCCGTGACAGAACGAGCCTAGACTTGGTCTGTCATCTCGCGATGACATGCACTAACACGAAGAAGCGGTTATTCACCATGGACTACACCCTCTCGGTGCTGAATAACGCCCTAGACCGCCGGGGCCACCGGATGGGTGCTCGATATGGCGACCGCCCGAGGGGGGAGGGCACCGCTACATGCGTGTGGCCCGTGCATATGCATGCATGGGCGGTGTGCTATTTGAATAAGTCACACAGGTTAACAACAAACTCACATAAGCATTAATCCATAAATAGTTCACACAAGCTTCATTTCAAATCACAAAGTAGCTCTTTAGTATAAGTGCATACTTACTAATTAAACAACAAAGTGATCTACATGCATGCACCATATGATAAAAAGAAACACCACAATTATGACAAACTGAAAGAGAATTATGAAGTTCTTCAATCCACTGAACCAGCTAAGCCTTGTCTGGCTTGCACCATTGCGTTCATTAGTTTTTCTCTTTTGCTTAAGCAAATACTGATTGTAATGATACTCTGCCGTCTCTCCATTGTCGAATGATTCGTGGGAGTTTCCTTCATAACGAAGTATTTGTTCACTGCATTCCGACCATGAATTGTAGACTCGTGGACACCGTCCTCTGTACACCACATACCACTTCATCTACAAAAGAACAAGTAATGATGCACATCATACATAATCAACGTAAGCATTCATCACACATACAATCAAAAGCATCGCAAGTGGCCATCCAAGTCCATATCAGTAGGTACTTAAGGATACAACTAAATCAACGTCAAACTATCTAGGTGATTACTCCGAGGTGTAGTTGGTGAAACAAGTGATCGTCGAGTCAGAGCACGTGGGGGAATCCCCCATAGTGGAGGACCAAGCGTCGTCGGGAATGATGGTCGGAGTACTCAATGGCTCCTTACATGGTGGAGCCTTGCCCTCCTTAGCCGGGGGACTCTTCTTGGCCAGATCCACAAAAAAACATCATTATGATCAGTTGTGGGTTCTTCTCTAGAAGTTCCTCCAAGCATTCCTCGACGCTCTTCTGTGTGTCCCTGGAGTCGATCCTAATGGAAGCTTCGCCGTTGGAGGAAGCCATAGCCAAAAAATCGATCGATGCTAACACCTTTCATCACATAATGGAAAATAACATAAGAATCAAACATGAAAGATATAACATGAAGAGCTCACGTAGATCGATCGCCATCACCAAAAGTCAATTTTCTTCCTCCAGGATCAACTCTCAACGACACTCTCTCACGTATATACGGTGGACACTCTCTCTGGTGACGGTATATATGGTGGACACTCTCTCACGGGTATTTCAACTTTTGGTGATGGTTGAGCTGGGTGAGCCCCTCGTGCATTATCAAGACATATAATGAGGAGGAGCTCACACATATCACCGTCATCGTTCAAAAGTTATTTTTCCTTCCTCCAACGAACAACTCTCATCAACACTCTCTCACGTATCTCATCGGTCACATCCACACATAGCATCCATGCATACAACATTATCAACAATTATCTACATTTTTTCTTTTGATATAGAAAAAATGTATCTACATGGCATCCATCCATCTATCAATCCATCCATCTATCTGTGCATCCATCTATCAATCCATCCATCTATCTACGTATCCATCTATCTATGCACACATGGAGAGGATGAGGGGGGGCTCACCGGAGGGAGGAGCTCGGTGTGGTGTGGGGGCGGCGGTGGAGGGGGCGGCCGCCGGTGGAGGGGGAACCGTCCGGTGGAGGGGCGCCGGTCGATGGGGAGTAGAGGAGAGGAGAGGAGTGGAGGGGCGCTGGTCGGTGGGGAGCAGAGAGAAGAAACAACAGGGGGAATATGCTTAAGTATTCGACGTCACCTTTACTGAGTGCGTGTCGGTGCGGCTCTCGGAAAAGAAATCAACTCTAGATCTAGGTTACACTTTTACCGAGTGCTATTACGACCAAAGTTTGGAAATTCCACGACTTTTGACGAATTTTTACGATAAAAGACTTTTGATGCCCAGATTGACTTATATATATCTGATAATAAAGCCCAGATTGACTTTGTCGGGTTCACCGTCACAATACGCTTTCTTCATGTGAATTTACGCTTTCAGTTTTTTCATCTATATTATTTTCTACATACCCGAGGTGGTACTAATTGTTGGGGAACGTAGCAGAAATTCAAAATTTTCCTACGTGTCACCAAGATCTATCTATGGAGAGACCAGCAACGAGTAGAAAGAGAGTGCATCTACATACCCTTGTAGATCGCTAAGCGGAAGCGTTCAAGTGAACGGGGTTGATGGAGTCGTACTCGTCGTGATTCAAATCACCGATGATCCTAGTGCCGAACGGACGGCACCTCCGCGTTCAACACACGTACAGCCCGGTGACATCTCCCACGCCTTGATCCAGCAAGGAGAGAGGGAGAGGTTGAGGAAGACTCCATC
Source organism: Triticum aestivum (assembly GCF_018294505.1). Taxonomy (NCBI): domain Eukaryota; kingdom Viridiplantae; phylum Streptophyta; class Magnoliopsida; order Poales; family Poaceae; genus Triticum; species Triticum aestivum. Next base: position 54,470,816 of record NC_057812.1, on the reverse strand, counting down.
CAACAGCAGCACAACGGCGTGGTGGTGGTGGAGGAGCGTGGCAATCCAGCAGGGCTTCGCCAAGCACCATGGGAGAGGAGGAGTAGGGAGAGAGGTAGGGCTGTGCCAGAACTTCGTGTATAGCTCCCATGCGCCTCCCCACTATATATAGGGGTGGAGGGGCTGGTTTCTTGCCCTCCAAGTCCATTGGGGCGTTGGCCAAGGTGGGAGGAAAGAAATCTCATTATTTCCTTCCCCACCGATTGTTATCCCCCCTTTTTAGGGATCTTGATCTTATCCCTTCGGGATATGATCTTATTCCTTCTAAGGGGGATCTTGGTGCGCCTTGACTAGGGGTGTGGGGCCTTGCCCCCACTACCCACGTCCATGTGGGCCCCCCCATGCAGGTGGGCCCCACTCCGGAACCTTCTAGAACCTTCCCGGTACAATACCGAAAAATCCCGAACATTTTCCGGTGGCCAAAATAGGACTTCCCATATATAAATCTTTACCTCCGGACCATTCCGGAACTCCTCGTGACGTCCGGGATCTCATCCGGGACTCCGAACAACATTCGGTAACCACATACAAACTTCCTTTATAACCCTAGCGTCATCGAACCTTAAGTGTGTAGACCCTACGGGTTCGGGAGACATGTAGACATGACCGAGACGTTCTCCGGTCAATAACCAACAGCGGGATCTGGATACCCATGATGGCTCCCACATGTTCCACGATGATCTCATCGGATGAACCATGATGTCAAGGACTTAATCAATCCTGTATTCAATTCCCTTTGTCTATCGGTATGTTACTTGCCCGAGATTCGATCATCGGTATCCAATACCTTGTTCAATCTCGTTACCGGCAAGTCACTTTACTCGTTCCGTAACACATCATCCCGTGATCAACTCCTTGGTCACATTGCGCATATGATGATGTCCTACCGAGTGGGCCCAGAGATACCTCTCCGTTTACACGGAGTGACAAATCCCACTCTCGATCCGCATAAAACAATAGATACTTTCGGAGATACCTGTAGTGCACCTTTATAGTCACCCAGTTACGTTGTGACGTTTGATACACCCAAAGCACTCCTACGGTATCCAGGAGTTACACGCTCTCATGGTCGAAGGAAGAGATACTTGACATTGGCAAAGCTCTAGCAAATGAACTACACGATCTTTTGTGCTAGTCTTAGGATTGGGTCTTGTCCATCACATCATTCTCCTAATGATGTGATCCCGTTATCAACGACATCCAATGTCCATAGCCAGGAAACCATGACTATCTGTTGATCACAATGAGCTAGTCAACTAGAGGCTCACTAGGGACATATTGTGGTCTATGTATTCACACGTGTATTACGATTTCCGGATAATACAGTTATAGCATGAATAAAAGACAATTATCATGAACAAGGAAATATAATAATAATACTTTTATTATTGCCTCTAGGGCATATTTCCAACAAACACTTCTTGAAATTTTGTAAGGGATCATCTTATTTACTACCGTCGTCCTAAGTAAACAAGATGCATAATCATAATAAACATCACATGCAATCAAATAGTGACATGATATGGCCAATATCATTTTGCTCCTTTTGATCTTCATCTTCGGGGCTCCATGATCATCATCGTCACCGGCATGACACCATGATCTCCATCATCATGATCTCCATCATCGTGTCTTCATGAAGTTGTCACGCCAACGACTACTTCTACTTCTATGGCTAACGCGTTTAGCAATAAAGTAAAGTAAGTTACATGGCGTTCTTCAATGACACGCAGGTCATACAATAAATTAAGACAACTCCTATGGCTCCTGCCGGTTGTCATACTCATCGACATGCAAGTCGTGAATCCTATTACAAGAACATGATCAATCTCATACATCACATATATCATTCATCACATCCTTTTGGCCATATCACATCACATAGCATACCCTGCAAAAACAAGTTAGACGTCCTCTAATTGTTGTTTGCATGTTTTATGTGGCTGCTATGGGTTTCTAGCAAGAACGTTTCTTACCTACGCAAAACCACAACGTGATATGCCAATTGCTATTTACCCTTCATAAGGACCCTTTTCATCGAATCCGTTCCGACTAAAGTGGGAGAGACTGGCACCCGCTAGCCACCTTATGCACCAAGTGCATGTCAATCGGTGGAACCTGTCTCACGTAAGAGTACGTGTAAGGTCGGTCCAGGCCGCTTCATCCCACAATACCGTCGAAACAAGATTGGACTAGTAACGGTAAGCATATTGAACAACATCAACGCCCACAACTACTTTGTGTTCTACTCGTGCAAAGAATCTACGCAATAGACCTAGCTCATGATGCCACTGTTGGGGAACGTAGCAGAAATTCAAAATTTTCCTACGTGTCACCAAGATCTATCTATGGAGAGACCAGCAATGAGTAGAAAGAGAGTGCATCTACATACCCTTGTAGATCGCTAAGCGGAAGCGTTCAAGTGAACGGGGTTGATGGAGTCGTACTCGTCGTGATTCAAATCACCGATGATCAAGTGCCGAACGCACGGCACCTCCGCGTTCAACACACATACAGCCCGGTGACGTCTCCCAAGCCTTGATCCAGCAAGGAGAGAGGGAGAGGTTGAGGAAGACTCCATCCAGCAGCAGCACAACGGCGTGGTGGTGGTGGAGGAGCGTGGCAATCCTGCAGGGCTTCGCCAAGCACCGCGGGAGAGGAGGAGTACTTGTGAGAGGGGGAGGGCTGCGCCAGAACTTCGTGTATAGCTCCCATGCGCCTCTCCACTATATATAGGGGTGGAGGGGCTGGTTTCTTGCCCTCCAAGTCCATTGGGGCGTTGGCCAAGGTGGGAGGAAAGAAATCTCATTATTTCCTTCCCCACCGATTGTTATCCCCCCTTTTTAGGGATCTTGATCTTATCCCTTCGGGATATGATCTTATTCCTTCTAAGGGGGGATCTTGGTGCGCCTTGACCAGGGGTGTGGGGCCTTGCCCCCACTACCCACGTCCATGTGGGTCCCCCCATGCAGGTGGGCCCCACTCCGGAACCTTCTAGAACCTTCCCGGTACAATACCGAAAAATCCCGAACATTTTCCGGTGGCCAAAATAGGACTTCCCATATATAAATCTTTACCTCCGGACCATTCCGGAACTCCTCGTGACGTCCGGGATCTCATCCGGGACTCCGAACAACATTCGGTAACCACATACAAACTTCCTTTATAACCCTAGCGTTATCGAACCTTAAGTGTGTAGACCCTACGGGTTCGGGAGACATGTAGACATGACCGAGACGTTCTCCGGTCAATAACCAACAGCGGGATCTGGATACCCATGTTGGCTCCCACATGTTCCACGATGGTCTCATCGGATGAACCACGATGTCAAGGACTCAGTCGATCCCGTATACAATTCCCTTTGTCTAGCGGTATGTTACTTGCCCGAGATTCGATCGTCGGTATCCAATACCTTGTTCAATCTCGTTACCGGCAAGTCACTTTACTCGTTCCGTAACACATCATCCCGTGATCAACTCCTTGGTCACATTGCGCATAGGATGATGTCCTACCGAGTGGGCCCAGAGATACCTCTCCATTTACACGGAGTGACAAATCCCAGTCTCGATCCGCATAAAACAATAGATACTTTCGGAGATACCTGTAGTGCACCTTTATAGTCACCCAGTTACGTTGTGACGTTTGATACACCCAAAGCACTCCTACGGTATCCAGGAGTTACACGCTCTCATGGTCAAAGGAAGAGATACTTGACATTGGCAAAGCTCTAGCAAACGAACTACACAATCTTTGTGCTAGGCTTAGGATTGGGTCTTGTCCATCACATCATTCTCCTAATGATGTGATCCTGTTATCAACGACATCCAATGTCCATAGCCAGGAAACCATGACTATCTATTGATCACAACGAGCTAGTCAACTAGAGGCTCACTAGGGACATATTGTGGTCTATGTATTCACACGTGTATTACGATTTCCGGATAATACAGTTATAGCATGAATAAAAGACAATTATCATGAACAAGGAAATATAATAATAATACTTTTATTATTGCCTCTAGGGCATATTTCCAACACTAATCTATATACATACCCATAGATCAAAACCATGACGTTCAATGCATTCCTACCGGCTTGGGCCTGCAGCCTGGGTCATTGGCCCAGCTTCAGTAGAACACGAGAAGAATAAAAATATGTTGTTGGCCCAGCTTCAGTGGAAAGCCAGAAGTAAAAAAATAAACACGCGGGCGTGAGGACTCGAGCACACAACCTGGGAAGATATCAGGTGATACCAAGACTTAGGTGATACCAGGTGATACGTCTCCAACGTATCTATAATTTTTGATTGTTCCATGCTATTATATTATCAACCTTGGATGTTTTATATGCATTTATATGATATTTTATATGATTTTTGGGACTAACCTATTAACCCAGAGCCCAGTGCCAGTTTCTGTTTTTTTCCTTGTTTTAGAGAACCGCGGAAAAAGAAAATCAAACAGAGTCCAATTGACCTGAAACTTCACGGAACTTATTTTTGGACCAGAAGAAGCCCACGGAGTATCGGAGTTGAACCAGGAGAGTCCCGGGCTGCCCACGAGGGTGGGGGGCGTGCCCACCCCCTAGGCGCGCCCCCTGCCCCGTGGACAGCCCGGAGGTCCACCGACGTACTTCTTCCTTCCATATATACCCATATACCCTAGAAACTTCGGGGAACACAATAGATCGAGAGTTCCGCCACCAGAAGCCTCCGTAGCCACTGAAAACCAATCTAGACCTGTTCCGGCACCCTGCTCGAGGGGGGAATCCCTGTTCGGTGGCCATCTTCATCATCCCGGTGCTCTCCATGACGAGGAGGGAGTAGTTCTCCCTCGGGGCTGAGGGTATGTTCCAGTAGCTATGTGTTTGATCTCTCTCTCTCTCTCGTGTTCTTGAGGTGGTACGATCTTGATGTATCGCGAGCTTTGCTATTATAGTTGGATCTTATGATGTTTCTCCCCCTCTACTCTCTTGTAATGGATTGAGTTTTCCCTTTGAAGTTATCTTATCGGATTGAGTCTTTGAGGATTTGAGAACACTTGATGTATGTCTTGCGTGGGATACCTGTGGTGACAATGGGGTATTCTATTGATCCACTTGATGTATGTTTTGGTGATCAACTTGCGGGTTCCACCCATGAACCTATTCATAGGGGTTGGCACACGTTTTCATCTTGACTCTCTGGTAGAAACTTTGGGGCACTCTTTGAGGTTCTATGTGTTGGTTTAATAGATAAATCTGAGATTATGTGATGCATATCGTATAATCATACCCACGGATACTTGAGGTGACATTGGAGTATCTAGGTGACATTAGGGTTTTGGTTGATTTGTGTCTTAAGGTGTTATTCTAGTACGAACTCTAGGGCTGTTTGTGACACTTATAGGAATAGCCCAACGGATTGATTGGAAAGAATAACTTTGAGGTGGTTTCATACCCTACCATAACCTCTTCGTTTCTTTTCCGCTATTAGTGACTTTGGAATGACTCTTTGTTGCATGTTGAGGGATAGTTATACGATCCAATTATGTTATTATTGTTGAGAGAACTTGCACTAGTGAAAGTATGAACCCTAGGCGTTGTTTCAACGCATTGCAATACCGTTTGTGCTCACTTTTATCATTAGTTACCTTGCTGTTTTTATATTTTCAGATTACAAAACCATTATCTACTATCCATATTGCACTTGTATCACCATCTCTTCGCCGAACTAGTGCACCTATACAATTTACCATTGTATTGGGTGTGTCGGGGACACAAGAGACTCTTTGTTATTTGGTTGCAGGGTTGCTTGAGAGAGACCATCTTCATCCTACGCCTCCTACGGATTGATAAACCATAGGTCATCGACTTGAGGGAAATTTGCTACTGTCCTACAAACCTCTGCACTTGGAGGCCCAAAAACGTCTACAAGAAGAAGGTTGTGTAGTAGACATCAAGCTCTTTTCTGGCGCCGTTGCCGGGGAGGTTAGCGCTTGAAGGTATATCTTTAGATCTTGTAATCGAATCATTTTGTTTCATGTTTTATCACTAGTTTAGTTTATAAAAGAAAACTATAAAAAAAACTGGAATTGAGTTTGCCTCATATGCTTCATCTTTTTAATGTCTTTCATGAGTATGATGGAAAGGAAAATTGTGCCAAAGTGTTAGAAGAAGAATGCATTAAAATGTTTGACACTAAATATTTGAATGATGAGAATGGTTGCAATGTTGTTAGTATGAACTCCTTGAATATCCACAGTACTAATGATGATTGCACTAGTTATGATGAAAATATCTCCTATAAACATGTCAATTTTTGTGGAGTGCATTGGGTTTGCAAGTACACACCAAATAGGGAAGATAGATATTGCAAGAGGCATAAGTACTTAGAAACTAAATTGTTGCAAGAAAGGCTAGATGTTTGTGCTGAAAGATTCAATATTTATCGCCATCCTTGTGAACTTTGCAATGAACATGGTCATTTAAAGCTCCAATGCTATTTGTTTCATGATCAAGTCGTGTCCAAAAATTATGATAACTTGATTACCATTGAGCATCATAAAGAGCTTAGTCTTCTTTTGGGTTATGAAGAAATGAAACATATAACTGAGGGTATTCCAAAATTTAATCTCGATAAATTTCTTGATTTTGATCTAGAGGAAATTTATATGTATTGTGCGGTGAATTGCATTGAAAACCCTTACATTGCCAATTACATAGAGAAAAGAAAAGAAATAGAGGATGAAGAGAATACTAATGAAAGGGAAGAGACTTCCCAATACCCTCCTATTATTTCTTATGATGAATCAAGTAACGAGGAGGAGCCTCCTATTCAACCAATCTCATTAATAAGGAGCTCCAAAAAGAGGATTGAACCCACACATGATGTGGTGAAGAAGAAGAAAATAAAAAGGAAGAGAGGTAAAAATATGTCCCCCCAAATAATGCTGCTCCCATTACTATTGTGCCTCATGAAAATATAATTGTGGAAGATAATGACACTTCTTATGATCTTGAAAATCTTTTTGGCACTTGCTTGGAAGAATATGATAATGCTATACTATTGGTGCTATCCATACTATTAATGATGAGAGTGATTATGCTTATGATATGAAAAGACCCAAGCTTGGGGATGCTATGTTTGATGAAGATGATTCTTTTGAGAATATATTTGCTGCAATCAATGTTTGTCCCAAGCTTGGGGATGCTACGTTTAATGAAGATGATATTTTTAGTCTCCAAAGTTTTGATATGCAAATTTATAATGATGATAGCATGCCTCCTACCTATGATGATTATTGGGATGATACTTATGCTATAAAAAGTAGTGATTATATTTATAAAACTTGTCATGATTATGATTACCCCTTTTCTGAATATTACTCTTTTAATGTGGAAACAATTTATAGTATTCGAGTCACTTATGATACTCCCACTATTCCGAATGAGAAGAATTTTGCTTATGTGGAGAGTAATATAAACTCTATGCTTGTAGATCATGAAAAGAATGCTTTAGGTGCTGGTTATATTGTTGAATTAATTCATGATGCTACTGAAAATTATTATGAGGGAGGAATATATGCTTGTAGGAATTGCAATAATATCAAGTTTCCTCTCTATGTGCTTAAAGTTTTGAAGTTATGCTTGTTTTACCTTCCTATGCAAGTTGATTCTTGTTTCCATAAGTTGTTTGCTCACAAAATCCCTATGCACAGGAAGTGGGTTAGACTTAAATGTGCTAGTCATATTCTTCATGATGCTCTCTTTATGTTTCAATTCTTATCCTTTATGTGAGCATCATTGAATTCATCATGCCTAGCTAGGGTCGTTAAACGATAGCGCTTGTTGGGAGGCAACCCAATCCTATTCTTATTCTTTACTTTTTGCTCCTGTTTAGTAATAAATAATTCATCTAGCCTCTGTTTAGATGTGGTTTTATGTTCTAATTAGTGTTTGTGCCAAGTAGAACCTTTGGGAAGACTTGGGTGAAGTCTTTGCGATCATGCTGTAAAAAGCAGAAACTTTAGCGCTCACGAGATTTGCTGCCATTTTTTATTGGAGAGTGATATTTAGTTAATTCTTTTTGAAGATGATTAATAGATAAATTAATCAGGTCCACCAATTTATGTGAGAATTTTAGGAGTTGCAGAAGTATATGTTTGATCCAGATTAATACAGACTGTTCTGTTTTTGACAGATTCTGTTTTCTATGTGTTGTTTGCTTATTTTGATGAATCTATGAGTAGTATCGGAGGGTATGAACCATAGATAAGTTGGAATACAGTAGATATTACACCAATATGAATTTATAATGAGTTCACAACATTACCTAAGTGGTGATTTATTTTCTTATAATAACGGAGCTTACGAATTTTCTGTTAAGTTTTGTGTTGTGAAGTTTTCAAGTTTTGGGTAAAGATTCAATGGACTATGGAATAAGGAGTGGCAAGAGCGTAAGCTTGGGGATGCCCAAGGCACCCCAAGGTAATATTCAAGGACAACCAAAAGCCTAAGATTTGGTATTCCCCAGAAGGCATCTCCTCTTTCGTCTTTGTTCATCGGTAACTTTACTTGGAGCTATATTTTTTATTTACCACATGATATGTGTTTTGCTTGGAGTGTCATTTTATTTTATTTTGTTTTGCTTGCTGTTGAAATAAAATACCAAGATCTGAAATTATTAAATGTTAGAGAGTCTTCATATAGTTACATAATTATTCGACTACTCATTGATCTTCACTTATATCTTTTGGAGTAGTTTATCATTTGCTCTAGTGCTTCACTTATATCTTTTTAGAGCACGGTGGTGGTTTTATTTTGAAGAAATAGATGAACTCTCATGCTTCACTTATATTATTTTTAGAGTCTCTAAACAACATGGTAATTTGCTTTGGTTATGAATTTAGTCCTAATATGATGGGCATCCAAGAGGGATATAATAAAAACTTTCATATAAAGTGCATTGAATACTATGAGAAGTTTAATACTTGATAATTGTTTTGAGATATGGAGATGGTGATATTAGAGTCGTGCTAGTTGAGTAGTTGTGAATTTGAGAAATGCTTGTGTTGAAGTTTGTAATTCCCGTAGCATGCACGTATGGTGAACCGTTATGTTAAGAAGTCGGAGCATGATGTATTTATTGATTGTCCTCCTTATTGAAGGAAATATGCCCTAGAGGCAATAATAAAGTTATTATTTATTTCCTTATATCATGATAAATGTTTATTATTAATGCTAGAATTGTATTAACCGGAAACATAATACATGTGTGAATACATAGACAAACAGAGTGTCACTAGTATGCCTCTACTTGACTAGCTTGTTAATCAAAGATGGTTATGTTTCCTAACCATGAACAAAGAGTTGTTATTTGATTAAGAGATCACATCATTAGTTGAATGATCTGATTGACATGACCCATTCCACTAGCTTAGCACCCGATCGTTTAGTATGTTGCTATTGCTTTCTTCATGACTTATACATGTTCCTATGACTATGAGATTATGCAACTCCCGTTTGCCGGAGGAACACTTTTTGTGCTACCAAACGTCACAACGTAACTGGGTGATTATAAAGGAGCTCTACAGGTGTCTCCAAAGGTACATGTTGGGTTGGCGTATTTCGAGATTAGGATTTGTCACTCCGATTGTCGGAGAGGTATCTCTGGGCCCTCTCGGCAATGCACATCACATAAGCCTTGCAAGCATTACAACTAAAGTGTTAGTTGTGAGATGATGTATTACGAAATGAGTAAAGAGACTTGCCGGTAACGAGATTGAACTAGGTATTGGATACCGAGGATCGAATCTCGGGCAAGTAACATACCGATGACAAAGGGAACAACGTATGTTGTTATGCGGTCTGACCGATAAAGATCTTCGTAGAATATGTAGGAGCCAATATGGGCATCCAGGTCCCGCTATTGGTTATTGACCGGAGATGTGTCTCGGTCATGTCTACATTGTTCTCGAACCGTAGGGTCCGCACGCTTAAAGTTACGATGACAGTTATTATGAGTTTATGCATTTTGATATACCGAAGTTAGTTTGGAGTCCCGGATGTGATCACGGACATGACGAGGAGTCTCGAAATGGTCGAGAGATAAAGATTGATATATTGGACGACTATATTCGGACACCGGAAGCGATCCGGAGAAGTTTCGTATAAAACCAGAGCACCGAGGGGTTACCGGAACCCCCCGGGGGGTTAATGGGCCTCATGGGCCTAAAGTGGAGAAGAGGAAGGGGCTGTCAGGGCAGGCCGTGCGCCCCCTCTCCCCCTAGTCCGAATTGGACAAGGAGGGAGGGGCGGCGCCCCCCCCCCCTTTCCTTCTCTCCTTCCCTCTCTCCTACTTGGACAAGGAAAGGGAAGGGAGTCCTACTCCCGGTAGGAGTAGGACTCCTCCTGCGCGCCTCCTCTAGGGCCGGATGCATCCCCCCCCCTTGGATCCTTTATATACGGAGGTAGGGGGCACCCTAGAACACACAAGTTGATCCTCGTGATCGTTCCTTAGCCGTGTGCGGTGCCCCCTCCACCATATTCCACCTCGGTCACATCGTTGCAGCACTTAGGCGAAGCCCTGCGTCGGTAGAACATCATCATCGTCACCACGCCGTCGTGCTGACGAAACTCTTCCCCGATGCTTTGCTGGATCGGAGCCCGGGGATCGTCATCGAGCTGTACGTGTGCTAAGAACTCGGAGGTGTCGGAGTAACGGTGCTTGGATCAGTCGGATCAGGAAGACGTATGGCTACTTCCTCTATGTTGTGTCAATGCTTCCGTTGTTGATCTACAAGGGTACGTAGATCATACTCTCCCCTCTCGTTGCTATGCATCACCATGATCATGCGTGTGCGTAGGAATTTTTTTGAAATTACTACGTTCCCCAACAGTGGTATCAGAGCCTAGGTTTTATGGTTTGATGTTATCTGCACGAGTAGAACACAAGTGAGTTGTGGGCGATATAAGTCATACTGCTTACCAGCATGTCATACTTTGGTTCGGCGGTATTGTTGGACGAAGCGGCCCGGACCAACATTACGCGTACGCTTACGCGAGACCGGTTCTCCCGACGTGCTTTGCACAGAGGTGGCTTGCGGGTGACAGTTTCTCTAACTTTAGTTGAACCGAGTGTGGCTACGCCCGGTCCTTGCGAAGGTTAAAACAGCACCAACTTGACAAACTATCGTTGTGGTTTTGATGTGTAGGTAAGATTGGTTCTTGCTTAAGCCCGTAGCAGCCACGTAAAACTTGCAACAACAAAGTAGAGGACATCTAACTTGTTTTTGCAGGGCATGTTGTGATGTGATATGGTCCAAGACATGATGCTAAATATTATTTTATGAGATGATCATGTTTTGTAACCGAGTTATCGGCAACTGGCAGGAGCCATATGGTTGTCGCTTTATTGTATGCAATGCAATCGCGATGTAATGCTTTACTTTATCACTAAGCGGTAGCGATAGTCGTGGAAGCATAAGATTGGCGAGACGACAACGATGCTATGATGGAGATCAAGGTGTCTCGCCGGTGACGATGGTGATCACGACGGTGCTTCGAAGATGGAGATCACAAGCACAAGATGATGATGGCCATATCATATCACTTATATTGATTGCATGTGATGTTTATCCTTTATGCATCTTATCTTGCTTTGATTGACGGTAGCATTATAAGATGATCTCTCACTAATTATCAAGAAGTGTTCTCCCTGAGTATGCACCGTTGCGAAAGTTCTTCGTGCTGAGACACCACGTGATGATCGGGTGTGATAGGCTCTACGTTCAAATACAACGGGTGCAAAACAGTTGCACACGCGAATACTCAGGTTATACTTGACGAGCCAAGCATATACAGATATGGCCTCAGAACACGGAGACCGAAAGGTCGAGCGTGAATCATATAGAAGATATGATCAACATAATGATGTTCGCCAATGAAACTACTCCATCTCACGTGATGATCAGACATGGTTTTGTTGATTTGGATCACGTAATCACTTAGAGGATTAAAGGGATGTCTATCTAAGTGGGAGTTCTTTTAGTAAATTAATTGAACCTAAATTTATCATGAAACTTAGTACCTGATAGTATCTTGCTTGTTTATGCTTGATTGTAGATAGATGGCTCGTGCTGTTGTTCCGTTGAATTTTAATGCGTTCCTTGAGAAAGCAAAGTTGAAAGATGATGGTCGCAATTACACGGACTGGGTCTGTAACTTGAGGATTATCCTCATTGCTGCACAGAAGAATTACGTCCTGGAAGAACCGCTGGGTGCCAGGCCTGCTGCTGGAGCAACACCAGATGTTATGAACGTCTGGCAGAGCAAAGCTGATGACTACTCGATAGTTCAGTGTGCCATGCTTTACGGCTAAGAATCGGGACTTCAATGACGTTTTGAACGTCATGGAGCATATGAGATGTTCCAGGAGTTGAAGTTAATATTTCAAGAAAATGCCCGGATTGAGAGATATGAAGTCTCAAATAAATTCTATAGCTGCAAGATGGAGGAGAACAGTTCTGTCAGTGAGCATATACTCAAAATGTCTGGGTATAATAATCACTTGATTCAATTGGGAGTTAATCTTCCAGATGATTGCATCATTGACAGAATTCTCCAATCACTGCCACCAAGCTACAAGAGCTTCGTGATGAACTATAATATGCAAGGGATGAATAAGACTATTCCCGAGCTCTTCGCAATGCTGAAAGCTGCGGAGGTAGAAATCAAAAAGGAGCATCAAGTGTTGATGGTCAACAAGACCAATAGTTTCAAGAAAAAGGGCAAAGGGAAGAAGAAGGGGAACTTCAAGAAGAACAGCAAGCAAGTTGCTGCTCAAGAGAAGAAATCCAAGTCTGGACCTAAGCCTGAAACTGAGTGCTTCTACTGTAACAGACTGGTCACTGGAAGCGGAACTGCCCCAAGTATTTGGCGAATAAGAAGGATGGCAAGGTGAACAAAGGTATATGCGATATACATGTTATTGATGTGTACCTTACTAATGCTCGCAGTAGTACCTAGGTATTTGATACTGGTTCTGTTGCTAATATTTGCAACTCGAAACAGGGACTACGAATTAAGCGAAGATTGGCTAAGGACGAGGTGACGATGCGCGTGGGAAACGGTTCCAAAGTCGATGTGGTCGCGGTCGGCACGCTACCTCTACATCTACCTTCGGGATTAGTATTAGACCTAGATAATTGTTATTTGGTGCCAGCGTTGAGCATGAACATTATATCTGGATCTTGTTTAATGCGAGACGGTTATTCATTTAAGTCAGAGAATAATGATTGTTCTATTTATATGAGTAATATCTTTTATGGTCATGCACCCTTGAAGAGTGGTCTATTCTTATTGAATCTCGATAGTAGTGATACACATATTCATAATGTTGAAACCAAAAGATGCAGAGTTGATAATGATGGTGTAACTTATTTGTGGCACTGCCGTTTAGGTCATATCGGTGTAAAGCGCATGAAGAAACTCCATACTGATGGACTTTTGGAACCACTTGATTATGAATCACTTGGTACTTGCGAACCGTGCCTCATGGGCAAGATGACTAAAACACCGTTCTCCGGTACTATGGAGAGAGCAGCAGATTTGTTGGAAATCATACATACAGATGTATGTGGTCCGATGAATATTGAGGCTCGTGGCGGATATCGTTATTTTCTCACCTTCACAGATGACTTAAGCAGATATGGGTATATCTACTTAATGAAACATAAGTCTGAAACATTTGAAAAGTTCAAAGAATTTCAGAGTGAAGTTGAAAATCATCGTAACAAGAAAATAAAGTTTCTACGATCTGATCGTGGAGGAGAATATTTGAGTTACGAGTTTGGTGTACATTTGAAGCAATGCGGAATAGTTTCGCAACTCACGCCACCTGGAACACCACAGCGTAATGGTGTGTCCGAACGTCGTAATCGTACTTTACTAGATATGGTGCGATCTATGATGTCTCTTACTGATTTACCGCTATCGTTTTGGGGATACGCTCTAGAGACGGCCGCATTCACGTTAAATAGGGCACCATCAAAATCCGTTGAGACGACGCCTTATGAACTATGGTTTGGCAAGAAACCAAAGTTGTCGTTTCTGAAAGTTTGGGGCTGCGATGCTTATGTGAAAAAGCTTCAACCTGATAAGCTCGAACCCAAATCGGAGAAATGTGTCTTCATAGGATATCCAAAGGAAACTATTGGATACACCTTCTATCACAGATCCGAAGGCAAGACTTTTGTTGCTAAATTCGGAAACTTTCTGGAGAAGGAGTTTCTCTCGAAAGAAGTGAGTGGGAGGAAAGTAGAACTTGACGAGGTAACTGTACCTGCTCCCTTATTGGAAAGTAGTACATCACAGAAAACTGTTTCAGTGACACCTACACCAGTTAGTGAGGAAGCTAATGATGATGATCATGAAACTTCAGATCAAGATACTACTGAACCTCGTAGATCAACCAGAGTGAGATCCGCGCCAGAGTGGTACGGTAATCCTGTTCTGGAAGTCATGCTACTAGATCATGATGAACCTACGAACTATGAAGAAGCGATGGTGAGCCCAGATTCCGCAAAATGGCTTGAAGCCATGAAATCTGAGATGGGATCCATGTATGAGAACAAAGTATGGACTTTGGTTGACTTGCCCGATGATCGGCAAGCAATTGAGAATAAATGGATCTTCAAGAAGAAGACTGACGCTGACGGTAATATTACTGTCTACAAAGCTCGACTTGTCGCAAAAGGTTTTCGGCAAGTTCAAGGGATTGACTACGATGAGACCTTCTCACCCGTAGCGATGCTTAAGTCTGTCCGAATCATGTTAGCAATTGCCGCATTTTATGATTATGAAATTTGGCAGATGGATGTCAAAACTGCATTCCTGAATGGATTTCTGGAAGAAGAGTTGTATATGATGCAACCAGAAGGTTTTGTCGATCCAAAGGGAGCTAACAAAGTGTGCAAGCTCCAGCGATCCATTTATGGACTGGTGCAAGCCTCTCGGAGTTGGAATAAACGCTTTGATAGTGTGATCAAAGCATTTGGTTTTATACAGACTTTTGGAGAAGCCTGTATTTACAAGAAAGTGAGTGGGAGCTCTGTAGCATTTCTGATATTATATGTGGATGACATATTACTGATTGGAAATGATATAGAATTTCTGGATAGCATAAAGGGATACTTGAATAAGAGTTTTTCAATGAAAGACCTCGGTGAAGCTGCTTACATATTAGGCATTAAGATCTATAGAGATAGATCAAGACGCTTAATTGGACTTTCACAAAGCACATACCTTGACAAAGTTTTGAAAAAGTTCAAAATGGATCAAGCAAAGAAAGGGTTCTTGCCTGTGTTACAAGGTGTGAAATTGAGTAAGACTCAAAGCCCGACCACTGCAGAAGATAGAGAGAAAATGAAAGATGTTCCCTATGCTTCAGCCATAGGCTCTATCATGTATGCAATGCTGTGTACCAAACCTGATGTGTGCCTTGCTATAAGTCTAGCAGGGAGGTACCAAAGTAATCCAGGAGTGGATCACTGGACAGCGGTCAAGAACATCCTGAAATACCTGAAAAGGACTAAGGATATGTTTCTCATATATGGAGGTGACAAAGAGCTCATCGTAAAAGGTTACGTTGATGCAAGCTTTGACACTGATCCGGACGATTCTAAATCGCAAACCGGATACGTATTTATATTAAACGGTGGAGCTATCAGTTGGTGCAGTTCTAAACAAAGCGTCGTAGCGGGATCTACATGTGAAGCGGAGTACATAGCTGCTTCAGAAGCAGCAAATGAAGGAGTCTGGATGAAGGAGTTCATATCCGATCTAGGTGTCATACCTAGTGCATCGGGTCCAATGAAAATCTTTTGTGACAATACTGGTGCAATTGCCTTGGCAAAGGAATCCAGATTTCACAAGAGAACCAAGCACATCAAGAGACGCTTCAATTCCATCCGGGATCTAGTCCAGGTGGGAGACATAGAGATTTGCAAGATACATACGGATCTGAATGTTGCAGACCCGTTGACTAAGCCTCTTCCACGAGCAAAACATGATCAGCACCAAAGCTCCATGGGTGTTAGAATCATTACTGTGTAATCTAGATTATTGACTCTAGTGCAAGTGGGGGACTGAAGGAAATATGCCCTAGAGGCAATAATAAAGTTATTATTTATTTCCTTATATCATGATAAATGTTTATTATTCATGCTAGAATTGTATTAACCGGAAACATAATACATGTGTGAATACATAGACAAACAGAGTGTCACTAGTATGCCTCTACTTGACTAGCTCGTTAATCAAAGATGGTTATGTTTCCTAACCATGAACAAAGAGTTGTTATTTGATTAACGAGATCACATCATTAGTTGAATGATCTGATTGACATGACCCATTCCACTGGCTTAGCACCCGATCGTTTAGTATGTTGCTATTGCTTTCTTCATGACTTATACATGTTCCTATGACTATGAGATTATGCAACTCCCGTTTGCCGGAGGAACACTTTGTGTGCTACCAAACGTCACAACGTAACTGGGTGATTATAAAGGAGCTCTACAGGTGTCTCCAAAGGTACATGTTGGGTTGGCGTATTTCGAGATTAGGATTTTTCACTCCGATTGTCGGAGAGGTATCTCTGGGCCCTCTCGATAATGCACATCACATAAGCCTTGCAAGCATTACAACTAATGTGTTAGTTGTGAGATGATGTATTATGGAACGAGTAAAGAGACTTACCGGTAACGAGATTGAACTAGGTATTGGATACCGACGATCGAATCTCGGGCAAGTAACATACCGATGACAAAGGGAACAACGTATATTGTTATGCGGTCTGACCGATAAAGATCTTCGTAGAATATGTAGGAGCCAATATGGGCATCCAGGTCCTGCTATTGGTTATTGACCGGAGATGTGTCTCAGTCATGTCTACATTGTTCTCGAACCGTAGGGTCCGCACGCTTAAAGTTACGATGACAGTTATTATGAGTTTATGCATTTTGATGTACCGAAGTTAGTTCGGAGTCCAGGATGTGATCACGGACATGACGAGGAGTCTCGAAATGGTCGAGACATAAAGATTGATATATTGGACGACTATATTCGGACACCGGAAGCGTTCCGGAGAAGTTTCGGATAAAACCGGAGCACCGGGGGGTTACCGGAACCCCCCGGGGGGTTAATGGGCCTCATGGGCCTAAAGTGGAGAAGAGGAAGGGGCTGCTAGGGCAGGCCGCGCGCCCCCTCTCCCCCTAGTCCAAATTGGACAAGGAGGGAGGGTGGCGCCCCCCCTTTCCTTCTCTCCTTCCCTCTCTCCTACTTGGACAAGGAAAGGGAGGGGAGTCCTACTCCCGGTAGGAGTAGGACTCCTCCTGCGCGCCTCCTCTAGGGCCGGCCGCACCCCCCCCCCTTGGATCCTTTATATACGGAGGCAGGGGGCACCCTAGAACACACAAGTTGATCCTCGTGATCGTTCCTTAGCTGTGTGCGGTGCCCCCCTCCACCATATTCCACCTCGGTCATATCGTTGCAGCACTTAGGCGAAGCCCTGCGCCGGTAGAACATCATCATCGTCACCACGCCGTCGTGCTGACGAAACTCTTCCCCGACGCTTTGCTGGATCGGAGCCCGGGGATCGTCATCGAGCTATACGTGTGCTAAGAACTCGGAGGTGCCGGAGTAACGGTGCTTGGATCGGTCGGATCGGGAAGACGTACGACTACTTCCTCTATGTTGTGTCAACGCTTCCGTTGTTGATCTACAAGGGTACGTAGATCATACTCTCCCCTCTCGTTGCTATGCATCACCATGATCTTGCGTGTGCGTAGGAAATTTTTTGAAATTACTACATTCCCCAACACTTATGAGTGGCGGTCGGGGACGAGCGATGGTCTTTTCCTACCAATCTATCCCCCTAGGAGCATGCGCGTAGTACTTTGTTTCGATAACTAATAGATTTTTGCAATAAGTATGTGAGTTCTTTATGACTAATGTTGAGTCCATGGATCATACGCACTCTCACCCTTCCACCATGCTAGCCTCTCTAGTACCGCGCAACTTTCGCTGGTACATTAAACCCACCATATACCTTCCTCAAAACAGCCACCATACCTACCTATTATGGCATTTCCATAGCCATTCCGAGATATATTGCCATGCAACTTTCCACCGTTCCGTTTATTATGACACGCTTCATCATTGTCATATTGCTTTGCATGATCATGTAGTTGTCATCGTATTTGTGGCAAGGCCACCTCTCGTAATTCTTTCATATATGTCACTCATGCATCATTGTACATCCCGGTACACCGCCGGAGGCAATCATATAGAGTCATACTTTGTTCTAGTATTGAGTTGTAATTCATGAGTTGTAAGTAAATAAAAGTGTGATGATCATCATTATTAGAGCATTGTCCCAGTGAGGAAAGGATGATGGAGACTATGATTCCCCCACAAGTCGGGATGAGACTCCAGACGAAAATAAATAAATAAAAGAGGCCAAATAAGCCCCAAAAAAGGAAGAGAAAAGAGGCCATAAAAAAAGAGAAAGGCCCAAATAAAAAATAAAATAAAAAATGAGAGAAAAAGAGAGAAGGGGAAATGCTACTATCCTTTTACCACACTTGTGCTTCAAAGTAGCACCATAATCTTCATGATAGAGAATCTCGTATGTTGTCACTTTCATATACTAGTGGGAATCTTTCATTATAGAACTTGGCTTGTATATTCCAATGATGGGCTTCCTCAAAATGCCCTAGGTCTTCGTGAGCAAGCGAGTTGGATGCACACCCACTAGTTTCTTTTGTTGAGCTTTCATACATTTATAGCTCTAGTGCATCCGTTGCATGGCAATCCCTACTCACTCACATTGATATCTATTGATGGGCATCTCCATAACCCGTTGATACACCTAGTTGATGTGAGACTATCTTCTCCACAACCACCATTCTATTCCACCTATAGTGCTATGTCCATGGCTCACACTCATGTATTGCGTGAAGATTGAAAAAGTTTCAGAACATCAAAAGTATGAAACAATTGCTTGGCTTGTCATCGGGGTTGTGCATGATTTAAATATTTAGTGTGGTGAAGATGGAGCATAGCCAGACTATATGATTTTGTAGGGATAGCTTTCTTTGGCCATGTTATTCTGAGAAGACATGATTACTTGGTTAGTATGCTTGAAGTAATATTATGTTTATGTCAATATTAAACTTTTGTCTTGAATCTTATGGATCTGAACGTTCATGCCAAAATAAAGAGAATTACTTAGAGAAATATGTTAGGTAGCATTCCACATCAAAAAATTTGTTTTTATCATTTACCTACTCGAGGACAAGTAGGAATTAAGCTTGGGGATGCAGATACGTCTCCAACGTATCTATATTTTTTGATTGTTCCATGCTATTATATTATCAACCTTGGATGTTTTATATGCATTTATATGATATTTTATATGATTTTTGGGACTAACCTATTAACCCAAAGCCCAGTGCCAGTTTTTGTTCTTTTCCTTGTTTTAGACTATCGCAGAAAAGGAAAATCAAACGGAGTCCAATTGACCTGAAACTTCACGGAACTTATTTTTTGACCAGAAGAAGCCCATAGAGTATCAGAGTTGAACCAGGAGAGTCCCGGGCTGCCCACGAGGGTGGGGGGCGCGCCCACTCCCCCTGGGCGCGCCCCCCTGCCCCGTGGACAGCCTGGAGGTCCACCGACGTACTTCTTCCTCCCATATATACCCATATACACTAGAAACTTCGGGGAACACAATAGATCAGGAGTTCCGCCGCCAGAAGCCTCTGTAGCCATCGAAAACCAATCTAGACCCGTTCCGGCACCTGCCGGAGGGGGGAATCCCTCTCAGGTGGCCATCTTCATCATCCCTGTGCTCTCCATGACGAGGAGGGAGTAGTTCTCCCTCGGGGCTGAGGGTATGTGCCAGTAGATATGTGTTTGATCTCTCTCTCTCTCTCTCTCTCTCTCTCTCTCTCGTGTTCTTGAGGTGGTACGATCTTGATGTATCGCGAGCTTTGCTATTATAGTTGGATCTTATGATGTTTCTCCCCCTCTACTCTCTTGTAATGGATTAAGTTTTCCCTTTGAAGTTATCTTATCGGATTGAGTCTTTAAGGATTTGAGAACACTTGATGTATGTCTTGCGTGGGATACCTATGGTGACAATGGGGTATTTTATTGATCCACTTGATGTATGTGTTGGTGATCAACTTGCGGGTTCCGCCCATGAACCTATGCATAGGGGTTGGCACATGTTTTCATCCTGACTCTCCGGTAGAAACTTTGGGGCACTCTTTAAGGTTCTATGTGTTGGTTGAATATATGAATCTGAGATTGTGTGATGCATATCGTATAATCATACCCACGGATACTTGAGGTGACATTGGAGTATCTAGGTGACATTAGGGTTTTGGTTGATTTGTGTCTTAAGATGTTATTCTAATACGAACTCTAGGGCTTTTTGTGACACTTATTGGAATAGCCCAACGGATTGATTGGAAAGAATAACTTTGAGGTGGTTTCGTACCCTACCATAATCTTTTCGTTTCTTTTCCGCTATTAGTGACTTTGGAGTGACTCTTTATTGCATGTTGAGGGATAGTTATACGATCCAATTATGTTATTATTGTTGAGAGAACTTGCACTAGTGAAAGTATGAACCCTAGTCCTTGTTTCAACGCATTGCAATACCGTTTGTGCTCACTTTTATCATTAGTTACCTTGCTATTTTTATATTTTCAGTTTACAAAAACCATTATCTACTATCCATATTGCACTTGTATCACCATCTCTTCGCCGAACTAGTGCACCTATACAATTTACCATTGTATTGGGTGTGTTGGGGACACAAGAGACTCTTTGTTATTTGGTTGCAGGGTTGCTTGAGAGAGACCATCTTCATCCTACGCCTCCTACGCATTGATAAACCTTAGGTCATCCACTTGAGGGAAATTTGCTACTGTCCTACAAATCTCTGCACTTGGAGGCCCAACAACGTCTACAAGAAGAAGGTTGTGTAGTAGACATCACCATGATACGGGCTCCTGAGAGCCGTTGGATCTCAGATCCGATGGCCATGGGAAGCTCTCAAACATTTTGCAAAAAAGTCATCCAAGAGTCTCAAAATCGCGCACAGGTACAATAGCTCTTTAGATGCCGTCGGAATGTAGATCCAACGGTCAAGAAGTCTGTATCACGGTATCATCTAAGTATCGGTATCACCTGAAATTTTCCCCACACAACCTTCCATCCCGTACGCTCGACATCAGCCAACTGAATTAGGCTATCTATGTTAACTATAGTGGTTGGTTTTATTAGCAAATAGTACCACCTCGCCCTTAAGTGTTCAAATTACCTACCATCAATCGCCTTAATAAGCCGGCTGCCGGCTCGGAAATTGCTGATTGGGAGGATTCATAGTTGGTGCTCATAAAGGAAGGAAATATGGATTCTCGAAAGAAAAAGGAAAGGAAGGATTGTACCGCGGAAATATTGAATGGGGCAAAAAGGAATCAGTACTATTGTGGGATAATTAAGGAACATGATTCCTAATGCATGCTGGGCAAATATGGTGGGCAGTTAAATGGGTAATTAAGAGATTCCTAAGAAATATGGTCGGCAATTAAACGAGGGAAATTAAGAGAGATTCCTAGAATGAAGGTGTGCGAACAGAATAAAAAGTAGGCACCGAATTGGATCTTTTCAATCATATTTTTCCTATTTTTTATCAAGTTTAAAGTGGGGAAAAGAAAGGAGACCTGGACTCTTTTTTAGCCGACTGAAGTTAAGAGTACATGTCAAAGAGGATGCAACTTTTTTGTTGATCTTTTTTCCATCCGGTTAAAATTTAGTTATGGAAGTGTAAAAAATTGGCCGGTCACAAACATTAAAACTTAATGCATGGCTGTTAAAATAAATAATTAACACATGCAGTTTCATTAATAAACAAATCAAAAAATGTACAGTGGATGAAAATAAATAACATGATTATTTTCACAAATATTAATGAGGTAAAATGTGAGTACACACAATTTTCCTAGATCCACAATCCGTACACTTTCGTATGCCCTATGTTTGAGCATGACTATAGCTTGAGAAGAAAAGTTAGTGCAAGTCTGAAAACTCCGTCGTGTAGCAATTGCTTCACTTTACTTTGTTTCAGTTCAGAAATATTAATTGGGTAAAATACCATTTTATTTTTATATGTACAAACACAATTAGTGCATGTTAGGGTTACCGATGTGAAAAAAATTGGTCGCTCACAAATATTAAAACTTTTTTTGCAGGGTAACAAACATTAAAACTTAATGCATGGTCGGTTAAATTAAATAAAATAATTAACAAATGCAGTTTGATTAATACAAAATCAAAAAAATATAGTGGATTAAAATAAATAACATGATTTTTCCGAGAGTAAATAGCAATAATATGAGTAACAAAATATAGATTTAATTCAAGTATATAATAGATAAATCCAATTGGTTGATCATGTAATGGTTTGATTCTTTATTGAGGAAAATCATTATTTTTCTTCATAATATCAAATTGATTTTTCCCCGCAAAAAGGAATCTAAGAGGATTTTGTTAGCTAGCAAAAACATTTAGTTACATTAGAAGGTCGCAAAAATGATTGTATGTACTATTAATAATCTATGTGCTATTTTATTATTAATGATAGGATGTTATGTTAATAAACACGCCCTACTCATTTCTAGCAGTGTTTGCTTTGCTCCGTAGCAAAGTACGGAAGTAGTCTCGGGCACCACGACACTGTCAGTGCCAGTGGGAAGGAGGATAGGTGGTGACACGGATGGGCATCATGTTGAAAAAAAAGACATGGACTGTGGAGATCTTGACACTATGCTTATTGGGTTAGATTTGTTCAAAAATCAACTTTAAAGATTGTAAAGTAAAGAGCATGAGAAGAAGCAGTTGTTGACCGTGGCCTACCCCCTCTCTCGGTGCCGGTCAACTTCCTAGACTACCGGGGCCACCGGATAGCCCATGCATATACATGCGATGGCCTCCTTTGAGAGCACAAGAAGTTTCGAGGCCAACGGAGCAATAGGACCCGCACTTCCTGCACAAACCGGACACATTCCCTCTCGATACCCGTAGACTACCTCGAAGAACGGGCCTAGACTTGGTCTGTCATCTCGCGACGACATGCACTAACACGGAGAAGCAGTTATTCACCGTGGACTACACCCTCTCGGTGCCGAACAATGCCCTAGACCGCCGGGGCTACCGGATGGGTGCTCGATATAGAGTCCGCCCGAGGGGGGGAGGGCACCCCTACATGCGTGTGGCCCATGCATATGCATGCAGGGGTGGTGTGCTATTTGAATAATCAACGCACGTCCTTGACGTGACATGTGCCTCACATACCACACACACGGGCGGGAACGTCGAGGACCGGCTGCGTCCGTCCCTGAGACAGAATCTTTGGTGGATGATCCTGTGACAGAATGAGCCTAGACTTGGTATGTCATCTCGCGATGACATGCACTAACACGGAGAAGCAGTTATTCACCATGGACTACACCATCTCGGTGCCGAATAACGCCCTAGACCGTCGGGGCCACCGCATGGGTGCTCGATATGGAGACTGCCCGAGGGGTGGAGGGCACCCCTACATGCGTGTGGCCCATGCATATGCATGCAGGGGTGGTGTGCTATTTGAATAAGCAACGCACGTCCTTGACGTGGCACGTGCCTCACAAACCACACACATGGGCGGGAACGTCGAGGACCGGCTGCATTCGTCCCCGAGACAGAGTCTTCGGTGGGTGATCCCGTGACAGAACGGGCCTAGACTTGGTTTGTCATCTCGCGATGGCATGCACTAACATGAAGAAGCAGTTATTCCCCGTGGCCTACCCCCTCTAGGTGCCGAACAACGCCCTAGACCGTCGGGGCCACCGGAGGAGTGCCGGTCTCTAGACCCGGACGAGGCCCATCTGAAGAAGAAAACACAAAATGGTAATTATGATGTGCTAAGGTTGTTTGCTAAGCGTGGAAGACAACAACAAAAAAAGTATAATACCTATTATCGAGAATGCACAAGAAGGAAAGAGATCTAGGTTAGATGCTTTACCGAGAGCGCCTCCCGGAAAAGGTGGCCATTGCCGAGAGCCGAGAATCGACCCTCGGTAACCACTGCTCTAATTTTTCCCCTTCTCTTTTTGTTTTTTTTTTTGCACTATCTTTTTTGTATCTCATATTTCCTATGCTATTACGACCAAAGTTTGGAAATTCCATGACTTTTGATGAATTTTTTCGATTAAAGACTTTTGATGCACTCATATATATATATATATATATATATATATATATATATATATATATGTGTGTGTGTGTGTGTGTGTGTGTGTGTGTGTGTGTGTGTGTGTGTGTGTGTGTGTGTGTGTGTGTGTGCTTTTTGGGTTAGATTTGTACAAAACTCAACTTTAAAGAGTGTAAAGTAAAAAACATGAGAAGAAGCAGTTGTTGACCGTGGCCTACCCCCTCTCTCGGTGCCGGTCAACTTTCTAGACAAGCACCGAGAGAGAACTTTAAAGAGTGTAAGGTAAAAAAACATGAGAAGAAGCAGTTTTTGACCGTGGCCTACCCCCTCTCTCGGTGTCGGTCAACTTTCTAGACCGGCACCGAGAGAGAACTTTAAAGAGTGTAAAGTAAAAAACACGAGAAGAAGAAGTTGTTGACCATGGCCTACCCCCTCCCTCGGTGACGGTCAACTTCCTAGACCTCAGGGGCCACCGGATAGCACATGCATATACATGCGATGGCCTCCTTTGAGAGCACAAGAAGTTTTGAGGCCAATGGAGCAACAGGACCCACACTTCCTGGACAAACCGAACACATTCCCTCTCAACACGCATAGACTATCTCCAAGAACGGGCCTAGACTTGGTCTATCATCTCGCGATGATATGCACTAACACGGATAAGTAGTTATTCACCGTGGACTACACCCTCTCGGTGACGAACAATGCCCTAGACCGTTGGGGCCACTGGATGGGTGCTTGATATAGAGACCGCTCGAGGGGGGAGGGCACCCCTACATGCGTGTGGCCCATGCATATGCATGCAGGGGTTGTGTGCTATTTTTATTAAGCAACGCATGTCCTTGACGTGGCACGTGCCTCACAAACCACACACACGGGCTGGAACGTCTAGGACCGGCTGCGTCCGTCCCTGAGGTGATCCCGTGACAGAACGAGCCTAGACTTGGTCTGTCATCTCGCAATGACATGCACTAACACGGAGAAGCAGTTTTTCACCATGGAGTACACCCTCTCGGTGCCGAACAACGCCCTAGACCACCGGGGCCACCGGATGGGTGCTTGATATGGAGACTGCCCGAGGGAGGGTCCACCCCTACATGCGTGTGGCCCATGCATATGCATGCAGGGGTGGCGTGCTATTTGAATAAGGAACGCACGTCCTTGACGTGGCACGTGCCTCACAAACCACACACATGGGCGGGAACGTCGAGGGCCGGCTGCATTCGTCCCCGAGACAGAGTCTTCGGTGGGTGATCCCGTGACAGAACGGGCCTAGACTTGGTTTGTCATCTCGCGATAGCATGCACTAACATGAAGAAACAGTTATTCCACATGGCCTACCCCCTCTAGGTGCCGAACAACGCCCTAGACCGTCGGGGCCACCGGAGGAGTGCCGGTCTCTAGACCCGGACGAGGCCCATCTGAAGAAGAAAACATAAGATGGTAATTATGATGTGCTAAGGTTGTTTGCCAAGCGTGGAAGACAACAACAAAAAAAGTATAATACCTATTATCGAGAATGCACAAGAAGGAAAGAGATCTAGGTTAGATGCTTTACCGAGAACGCCTCCCGGAAAAGGTGGCCATTGCCGAGAGCCGAGAGTCGACCCTCGGTAACCACTGCTCTAATTTTTTCCCCTTCTCTTTTTGTTTTTGTTTTGCACTATCTTTTTTGTATCTCATATTTCATATGCTATTACGACCAAAGTTTGGAAATTCCATGACCTTTGATATATATATACAGCCGGTCTATTCTGATAATATTATCAAAATAACTATTTTGATAACACTTCCGCACTGCACGCTCAACGCAGGTGCACTGCACTTTCTGTAGCAAAATCACTGCAATACACACTAGTGAACTTCATGTCGTAAAAAACTGTACGCAGTATTTTTTCAGTACTGTTTTTGTTCTAGTTTTTTAACCGTTTATCGGAACGAGGCGTATGCTATACTGTTGGAAAGCTATGGATTATACGCAAGTTCGCCATGTTGACCACTTTTCAAGATTCCTCACGGTTTAAGAGCAGTTTTGAAAATGGTGCGGCCCATGATGAGTGTCAGCAAGCGTTTTTTCGCGTTTTTTTCTAAACCATTCGTCAGAATGAAGCAAACGATACATTGTTGGATAGATATCGTCGAGGCGCATCTTTTACATATGTATTATTTTCTCTAATTCATTACGGTTTTAGAGCAGTTTCAAATTTACTAAATGGCGGAATTCTGCTTTTTAAATTTTTTTAAATTTTCGGTACTGTTTTCGCTCCAGTTTTTGAACCGTCTGTCCAAATGAAGCATATGATACACCGTTGGAAAGCTACGGACAAGGCGCAACTATCATATGTTGAAATGTTTTTGAGATTCCTTATGGTTTTTAGTTAATTTTGAAAATCGTGCAGCTGATGACGAGAGGCAGCGGCCGTTTTTCGTGAAATTTTTCAAACTGCTTGTCGAAATGATTCAAATTATATGCCGTTGGATAGATATTGACGAGACGCAACTTTTTCATGTAGAACACTATCTCCGATTCCTTACGATTTGGCAACAATTTTGATTTTCAACGAAATGCGGACACTATTTTTTCGCGACCCAAAATCATCGTGTGTACTGCATCGGACTAAAAATCGCACTTCATCATATCGACAAGTGCATTGTATGATTTTTTTTGTGGGACGTAAATTTTTCCAAACGAGTTTTGGTTTTGTTGTCTTTTTTTCAACTTTTTTTATGAACTAGAGTGGACCACAAAGATAAGGGCAAGTGAGCCGCGACATATATCAAAGTGAACCACATTACCATCTTGTAGTTTCGCTGTTTTGTTTTCGCATTTTCATGTTGGGGGCAAGTGAACATCATCACTCTCAAAAGTGAACCACATCCGAGGACCAAATGCACTGCAAACGTTAATGTGGTCGACTGAATTTTGAGACAGACGACGCACTTCATAGAGGGGTAATGAGCTGCCACACAAAATGACCGATGGGGGGTAATGAGCTGCCACACAAAATGGCCGATGGGGGTGTACTGCACACATACACACACCGCATTGCAAGCATATACAAAAGGAACTGCATGCGCATGATACTTGTGGATTGTTGTCTCGTCGGCATTAGGTTCAATTTCTCATCCCTGGGAATTTGGAAAACAAAAAGAACTGGACCAATCGGCAACAAAAAGAACGGCATTACAC
This sequence comes from Triticum aestivum, assembly GCF_018294505.1. Classification (NCBI taxonomy): domain Eukaryota; kingdom Viridiplantae; phylum Streptophyta; class Magnoliopsida; order Poales; family Poaceae; genus Triticum; species Triticum aestivum. The sequence continues at coordinate 54,443,286 of NC_057812.1, read as the reverse complement.
AGCTGAACGAACTTCTCAAATACAAACAAAGGACTTCACAATACACACAAACGGCATCTATTTTACAATTTGTTACATTTTTTCTCACATATCCAAGAACAAAGTGAAACTTAAAAAAATCCAGTCGCACTGTAGCACCATGGCAACGGAACCCCGTCAAGAAGTGGGGAGAACTGCAATTCAGAAGAAAATATTCAGGATGGCGACCCTAGGCTCGATGTGGAGAACTGACTAGCAACTAGGGAGTAATCACCACCACTATTGCTACACAGAATAGCAACAAGAAAATATTCAGAAGAAAATCTGGGCAAGCTAGGCCATGAATGGGAAGAACATAAGAAATTGACCAGCGGAAGCAGCCATCGCGGTGGCTGTGCTAGGCTTGATGACCTCTTCCATGCCACTGATGTGCCGTCATGGTAGTCTTTGAACTGTGCAACAGGATCTCCAGTGCTTCTTCCATGCCACTTATCTGAAGAAACAACACCGACACTTCACACACCGCAACTGACCAAGAATAGAGACAGAGCACAAGGGAACAAGTGGCAAGCCATCACACACCTCTCATGCATCCAGCCCAATGCATCGCTCCACCAGCATGTAGGAACTGTAGGACACACGAACGCCATCTTCACGAAGTTGGGACTGCACTAAAAAAGAAGCACACTGTACTTGAACATAGCCAAAATAAAAAATAGAGAATTACACAAAATCAGTTTTTGGGGAAGATGATGCACGAACTGCATTTATGTTCCTTTTAGTCTCATCCGGGTGTGCAGTGCACTAGCTTTCTTATTTTCTTTTGTTGGTCCTTTCTTGTTTCCGCAAAAATAACAAAACTGAACAACAGCAGACTGCAGTGCACTTTGAGTTCTTTTGACTGTTGGCGGACGACTTAGGAAAAATAAGCAAACTAAATAGTGAACTCCAGCGGCAAATGAACTACAGCATAGCGCCTCACCCAGGGTGCTTAACTGCTTACGATGGCATGGTCAACGACCCATGGTGGAGCTAATGGAGCTGCTCACCGGCCATCAAGGTGCAGGCACAGAGAGAGAAGAGGGGATGTGAAGGTCGTGGTCATCAGGATGGGGGACCAACACAACGACTTGGGGGCTGTAGCCATCATGGATCTCGCAGGGACTAGCTACTAGGAGAGGAGGAAGTGGCGCACCAGTAGGGGGAAACGTCGGCCGCCCCAAGATCCGGTGGGGCAATGGTTGTTTGGTGGCCATCGGCATCTCCATAGGAGCCGCTGGTCGGAGCTGGCCTAGGGATGGGTGGCGTAGCCGGGGGCCTGGGGATGGGGATGGGTCACAAAGTGGAGGATTTGGAGGCATGAACTTGACCGATGTTGCTCGCGAGGGTGCCCGCACGCCGGGGCAGGGGTCGAGCTACACGCCGGGGTGAGGTGCACTGCACGCCACAGTTGCCCGCACTGCCTGTTGTACAGTTCAGAGGAGGGTAGAGGGGAGTCCGGTGGGGGAGAGCCAGGGGTGCGGCGCCGGCAGTGGCGGCCCGGATCCACCCGCGGTGTAGAGCGGAGGTGGTGGCGGCGAGGGTCAGGATCCGGGGGTGGTTGGTCCGCGCCGGAGGAGGGGGGCGCCCAGGCCTCGCCGGGGAGGAGGAAGAGACCCGGCTGCTCTCCTCCCTCGGGCCTGGCTGGATCGAGCGTCGCCATGGAGAGATGAATCTGATGGTGTGGGGAGGGGAGGTAGCAGGGACGACATGGCGGCGGGAGCTGTTGGGGAGGAGGCCTGAGCCCTCTCCCGAGCGCGGGATCCGACGCTTCTCGTCGGCGCGCGTCGTATCCAACGGCGGGGGCGTCGCTGTGGAGGATTGCGATGGGCGGATCCGGTGGCTGGCCTGCGCGGGGGCAGGTGGGGCGGGGAGGGTAGGTGGTTCGAGGTGGTGCGGCGGCGCAGGGGGGTGGAGGTGGCGCGGAGGTGCAGGGGAGGGAGGTGGCGTGGCGGTGGGAGGTCGCCGGCCAGGGGACGCGACGGCGGGTTGGTGGATCGGGGGGCTGGGGCGTGGGAGGAAGAAGGTGGAGGGGATCGGGGGAGGAGTGGGTGGAGGTGGGGTGGGTTTCTTTTTTTGTGTGGGGTAGTCGGGGTGTTATAGAATAAGGCCGAAGTGTTATTAGAATAAGGTCTTTAGGGTGGGTCTATTCTAATAACACCCTTAAGACCCTTATTCTACACATCCCTCACCTTATTCTGATAACACCGGATCAGACGCCCACCCACGAAGGAAAAAACCCAACCCCCACCTTATCTTGAAACCAGCCCACTCCGCTCTCTCCCTGTGCTCCCCACGACCTCCTCTTGCCAGCCTGTCGCCGCCCCACCTCCCGCCCCATGTTCCACACGCACCGCCGCCGCCCCGCATCCCGGCGCGCATCGCCGCCCTGCATCCCTTCCTCGCCGCCGCATCGCCACCCCACCACATCCCACCGCGCCGCCACCCAAAACCACTGCTGCACCGCCCCTCCCTAGGCCGCCACCGCCCAGATGACCTCCTTCAGCGCCGCGGTGCCTGGATCCACAGCCCCCCGCCCCGGTGACCTCGTTCTGCGCTGTGTCGGCCGGATCCAGAGCCCCCCGGGAGACCTTCTTTTGCGCCGCCGCTGCCGGATCCATTCGATCTCCTGCTGCGTCGCCGCAGGCCCCATTCCTCCTACGCCACCAACCACCAATCGACGGGTGTTGCTCCCCAGATCCGCCCCACCTCTCCTGCCTTGGTCGATCTATAGGGAGGGGTTGATGGCCACGCGCTGCGACAGCCTCCGTCAAGGACAGTGAGCCTCCCTCCCCCACCCCCAAGGCATTACACTAGTAGAAAAGGGGGCTTTGGTCCAGGCCGGGTAAGCCCATTAGTCCCGGTTCAGTCCAAAACCGGGACCAATGGGTGCATTTATCCCGGTTCGTGCGGCTAAGGCATTAGTCCCGGTTCACCTAGGCCCTTTAGTCCCGGTTCGTGCCACGAACCGGGACTAAAGGGTGCGATGCCCATTGGACCCGGTTGGTGGCACCAACCGGTACTAAAGGTTAGACCTTTAGTCCCGGTTGGTGCCATCAACCGGGACTAATGGGCTTTGAGGCATTAGTACCGGTTCATGGCACGAACCGGTACTAAAGGTCCCATTTTCAACCCCCCTGGACCGCCTTTTCAGTTTTAGAAAAAACAAAAGAAAATGATGGAAATGTCAATAGAAATAAAATAAAATAAGTTTCCCATGTGATATGTGGTCTAGTTGTTGGAAAAATTTACAAATATGAATTTCGACTTTATTTACAAAATCTCTCTGGAATTTATAAATGGGCATAACTTTTGCATACGAACTCGGATTAAAAAGTTTTTTATATGAAAAATCATCTACTTGAAAAGTTACATCCGATGGAGACGGCCTACGGCCTGTTTGCAAATTTGTAGAATCCTCAAATTCCAAAAGGAAAAAAAGTTATGCTCAAATTTCAGTTTTTTTAAATTTTCAGTAAATCTGGTCAAACTATGGTGAAACTACTTATTCAAGAAGTATTAGTGTTACTAAATAATTATTCAAGAATATTAGTGTTATTAAATAATTATTTCACCTTTTTTGTATTTTGGTCAAATCTGGTCAAACTGTGGTCAAACAATGGTCAAACTACTTATTCAAGAAATATTAGTGTTACTAAAAAATTAATGTTTTTTAGAACAATAGTTTCAAACTCAAACAGTGAAATATTTGACTTCATGCTCAAGCTAAATTCCTGAGGGTTAATAGGATTGACATCTTACTATTGTCAGGAAAACAACAAGTGCAGACTTGGAAACGAGGGAGAATATAACCCGGAAGTTAAGCGTGCTCAGGCTGGAGTAGTGAGAGGATGGGTAACCGTTCGGGAAGTTAGATGATTTGGAATGATGCGGGGTGATTAGAGATTAAATTGAGCAGTGATGAGGGGTGATTAGAGATTAGAGGTTAAAATAATTCAGAAATTTGGAAATAAAAAAATTTCAAAAAAAAATCAGAAATTTTCCTTTAGTACCGGTTGGTGTTACCAACCGGGACTAAAGGTGGACCGGCCACGTGGAGGGCCTTTAGTCCCGGTTCTGGATTAAACCAGGACTAAAGGGTCAGGGCATTAGTACCGACCCTTTAGTCCCGGTTCCAGAACCGAGACTAAAGGCCCTTACGAACCGGGACTAAAGGCCCTTTTTCTACCAGAGTTAAATGGCTCCACGCGACTCACCCTGCCCTCTTCTCCTCTGCCTCGGTCACACATGGAGGGGTGAGGAGCGGCGCGGCTCGGCAGGCTCAATGGCTGACTCTGCCCGTGGGCATGCAGTTCTGCCCACGCAGGCGTGCAGCTCAACCAACGGGGCCTTGCAGTTCGGCCCATGGCACTGACGGCTTCCGGCGAACTCTCGCTTGTACGGTGGCGAGACGTGCAGTGCAATCGCCTCGGCGAGCGGTTCGGCGGCCGTATGGTTGCGGTGCAGTGCGCCATCGTGGACGACGATTCGGCGGCCATCCTGCGCGCGGCCTCCCCCCAGCTGCCGTGCGCAGCTGCTCCCCTTCGCGGGCCCAGGCGCGCTGACGTGCCCCTTTGACTTCTGTGCGCCTACCTCCACAACATGCAGCGGCCGTCGGCGAGCGGTGTTGCCATGGCTCTTGCTCGCGTTTTCTCCCTGGTTGAAGTTCATTTGAATTTTTTTGAAGCCCGCTCGATTTTGTTCTGCAGTTCATCATGAGATCCATGGCGCTGGCCACGCCACGCCTTCTCCTGCTGCTCCATCTAAGCCGAGGACGGGCTCTGCCGCACCAGGAAACAGGGTCTAATTCCCCAACAACAAAAGCTGCAGTGCGTACGACTGACAGTTTGGATGGCTTTTCGTTTTGTAAAAAAATTAAGTGCAATGTGGTTCAATTAACTCATTTTTGCGGGAGAAGACGAAGATAAAGTGCACTGTACATGTTTTGTTAAGCCTAATAACAAGTTGAATTGCACGTCTAGGTTCTAGAAAAAAAAGGTGCAGTGCACTCGTCTCACCCGGTAGTCCATTTTTTTCACTTTCGAGGTTCACTACTCACGTTCGGGGCAGCTCGCTATATTTTTGTTTTGTTTTGGGGTGTTTATACAGAAAGGCAAGATTTAGTTTGTAATTATTTAAAGAAATCCCATGTAATTCATTGTATGAAGACTTGTGGTTTTCTATGTAAAAAGAAAAAGAAAACAAACAATGCAGTACACTAGCCTCGAGGGTGTGGTCCGAATGCAGTTGTAAAAAGAAAGTAAAGAAGTAAAAAAACTAATGCAGTTCTCTTGCCTCATCACGTAATTCAAAAAACACGAGAAAAATCTTGTTTTAGGAGTTCACTCATGCGGTTCATTTTCGACAGTGTGGCGGTTCATTTTCGGTAGTGTGGCGGTTCACTTATGCCCAACAAAAAAAAACATGAAGTTTGCTTGACTATTTGATGCAGTGTAGTTTTTAGTCTAAAAAAGTGCGGTTTGCTACCTCGTTTGGGAAAATTTACGTCACATAAAAAAATCATGCAGTGCACTTGTCCGTCTGATGAAATGCGGATTTTAGTCTAAAGAAGTGCGATTTGCTATCTCGTTTGGGAAAATTTATGTATCACAAAAAAATCATGCATTGCACTTGTCGGTCTGATGAAGTGCGGTGTTGTGGCCCGTTTACGGTAGTCTCGAGGTTCCCTTTTCATACTATTGCGGTTCACCAACGCTCGACATGAAGTGCACTTCACCTCGTTTGAAAAAATTTACGTCACACAAAAAAGAAATCATGAAGTATACTTGTTCGTCTGATGAAGTGCGGTTGTTAGTCTGAAGCAGTGCGGTTTTCTGACTGATGCAGTACATATGATGATTCTGGTGTCGCGGAAAAACAGAGTGTCCGCATTTTGGTAAATTTAAAACTGCTCTTAAACTATAAGGAATTAGCGAGAGTGTTCTACATGAAAAAGTTGTGTCTCGTCGATATCTTTCCAACGGCATATCATTTGAATCATTTCGACAACCGGTTTGTAAAAAAATTCACGAAAAACGGTTGCTGCCACTCGTCGTCCCCCGCACGATTTTCAAAATTAACTTAAAACTGTAAGGAATCTTGAAACCATTTCTGCATATGAAAGTTGCGCCTTGTCCATAGCTTTCCAACGACATATTACAAGCCTCGTTTCGACAAACGGTTAGAAAACTTGAGCGAAAACAGTAACAAAAATTTGAATTTTTTTGAAAAACAGAATTCCATGATTTAGTAAATTTGAAACTGCTCTTAAACCGTAACGAATTAGAGAAAATAATAGTTATGAAAAAGATGCGCCTGGACGATATCTATCCAATGGTGTATCGTTTGCTTCATTCCGACGAGCGATTTAGAAAAAACGCGAAAAAACGCTCGCTGCCACTCGTCATGGGCCGCACCATTTTCAAAACTGCTCTTAAACCGTGAGGAATCTCGAAAAGTGTTCAACATGAATAAGTTGCGCATAATCCATAGCTTTCGAACGGTATATTATACGCCTCGTTCCGATAAACGGTTAAAAAACTAGAGCAAAAACAGTACCAAAAAAACACTGCGTACAGTTTTTTACGACACGAAGTTCACTAGTCTGTGTAATGCAATGCTCTAGATAAAGAAAGTGCAGTGCCCTTGCGTTGAGCATGCAGTGCGGAAGTGTTATCAGAATAGTTATTCTGATAATATTATCATAATAGACCGTCTGTATATATATATATATATATATATATATATATATATATATATATATATATATATATATATATATATATATATATATATATATATATATATATATATGCTTTTTGGGTTAGATTTGTGTAAAACTCAACTTTAAAGAGTGTAAAGTAAAAAACATGAGAAGAAGCAGTTGTTGACCGTGGCCTACCCCCTCTGTCGGTGCCGGTCAAATTTCTAGACAAGCACCGAGAGAGAACTTTAAAGAGTGTAAGGTAAAAAACATGAGAAGAAGCAGTTTTTGACCGTGGCCTACCCCCTCTCTCGGTGGCGGTCAACTTTCTAGACCGGCACCGAGAGAGAACTTTAAGAGTGTAAAGTAAAAAACACGAGAAGAAGAAGTTGTTGACCGTGGCCTACCCCCTCCCTCGGTGACGGTCAACTTCCTAGACCTCAGGGGCCACCGGATAGCACATGCATATACATGCGATGGCCTCCTTTGATAGCACAAGAAGTTTTGAGGCCAACGGAGCAACAAGACCCGCACTTCCTGGACAAACCGGACACATTCCCTCTCAACACGCATAGACTATCTCGAAGAACGGGCCTAGACTTGGTCTATCATCTCGTGATGATATGCACTAACACGGATAAGTAGTTATTCACCGTGGACTACACCCTCTCGGTGACGAACAATGCCCTAGACCGTTGGGGCCACCGGATGGGTGCTTGATATAGAGATCGCCCGAGGGGGGAGGGCACCCCTACATGCGTGTGGCCCATGCATATGCATGCAGGGGTGGTGTGCTATTTTTATTAAGCAACGCACGTCCTTGACGTGGCACGTGCCTCACAAACCACACACATGGGCGGGAACGTCTAGGACCGGCTTTGTCCGTCCCTGAGGTGATCCCGTGACAGAACGAGCCTAGACTTGGTCTGTCATCTCGCAATGACATGCACTAACATGGAGAAGCAGTTTTTCACCATGGAGTACACCCTCTCGGTGCCGAACAACGCCCTAGACCGCCGGGGCCACCGGATGGGTGCTCGATACGGAGACTGCCCAAGGGGGGGAGGGGTCCACCCCTACATGCGTGTGGCCCATGCATATGCATGCAGGGATGGTGTGCTATTTGAATAAGGAACGCACGTCCTTGACGTGGCACGTGCCTCACAAACCAAATACATGGGCAGGAACATCGAGGACCGGCTGCGTCCGTCCTCGAGACAGAGTCTTCGGTGGGTGATCCCGTGACATAACGAGCCTAGACTTGTTCTGTCATCGCGATGACATGCACTAACACGGAGAAGCAGTTATTCACCGTGGAGTATAGTCTCTCGGTGCCGAACAATGCCCTAGACCGCCGGGGCCACCAGATGGGTGCTCGATATGGAGACCGCCCGAGGGGGGAGGGCACCCCTACATGCATGTGGCCCATGCATATGCATGCAGGGGTGGTGTGCTATTTGAATAAGCAACGCCCGTCCTTGACGTGGCACGTGCCTCACAAACCACACACATGGGTGGGAACGTCTAGAACCGGCTGCGTCCGTCCTCGAGACAGAGTATTCGATGGGTGATCCCGTGACAGAACGAGCCTAGACTTGGTATGTCATCTTGTGACGACATGCACTAACACAGAGAAGCAGTTATTTACCGTGGAGTACACCCTCTTAGTGCCGAACAACGCCCTAGACCGCCGGGGCCACCAGATGGGTGCTCGATATAGAGACCGCCCGAGGGGGGGGGAGGGCACCCCTACATGCGTGTGGCCCATGCATATGCATGCAGGGGTGGTGTGCTATTTGAATAAGCAACGCACGTCCTTGACGTGGCACGTGCCTCACAAACCAGACAAACGGGCGGGAATGTCGAGGACCGGCTGCGTCCGTCCCTGAGACAGAGTCTTTGGTGGGTGATCCCGTGACAGAACGAGCCTAGACTTGGTCTGTCATCTCGCGATGACATGCACTAACACGGCGAAGCAATTATTCACCGTGGAGTACACCCTCTTGGTGCGAACAACGCCCTATACCGTCGGGGCCACCGGATGGGTGCTCGATATAGAGACCGCCTGAGGGGGGAGGGCACCCCTACATGCGTGTGGCCCATGCATATGCATGCAGGGGTGGTGTGCTAATTGAATAAGCAATGCACGTCCTTGACGTGGCACGTGCCTCACAAACCACACACACAGGCGGGAGCGTCGAGGACCGGCTGCGTCCGTCCCCGAGACAGAGTCTTCGTTGGGTGATTCCATGACAGAACGAGCCTAGACTTGGTATGTCATCTCGCGATGACATGCACTAACACGGAGAAGTAGTTATTCACCGTGGAGTACACCCTCTCGGTGCCGAACAACGCCCTATACCACCGGGGCAACTGGATGAGTGCTCGATATAGAGACCGCCCGAGGGGGGGAGGGCACCCCTACATGCATGTGGCCCATTGATGTCTACTACGCAACCTTCTTCTTGTAGACGTTGTTGGGCCTCCAAGTGCAGAGATTTGTAGGACAGTAGCAAATTTCCCTCAAGTGGATGACCTAAGGTTTATCAATCTGTGGGAGGCGTAGGATGAAGATGGTCTCTCTCAAACAACCCTGCAACCAAATAACAAAGAGTCTCTTGTGTCCCCAACACACCCAATACAATGGTAAATTGTATAGGTGCACTAGTTCGGCGAAGAGATGGTGATACAAGTGCAATATCACTACTAGGGAAAAGCCTAGCAGTAGTGCGGGTTTTGGGTGTATCAGTAGCGCGGGCGCCCGCGCTACTGATACGACGCCATAGCTAACTTGTAGCAGTAGCGCGTGTTGACACGCGCTACTGCTATACATGGTTAGTTGTAGCGTGCGTTGCAGTACAACGCTACTGCTAATTATCTGTAGCGGGTCTTATACCCCGCGCTACTACTATTACTTTCAAAAGCAAAAAAAATATCTCGATCCCATGCGTGTTGTCAATGGCAGCAGTTGTTCAATCCAGCGATGGTTGCGGTCGCCGGAGGCATGAACGAGCAGCGGCAGACCAGATCCGGCGGTGGCTGTTGGAGGAGGGCCTGTTTCCATGGAAGAGCAAGGCAGCGGCGTGGGCCTCCTCTTCCCGACCATGCCAGATATGGTCGTCCATGGCGACTACCTGCACGGGCATGGACATGGGATTGTGAGTCAAACCAGAGGGAGGGAGAGAGAGAGAGAGAGAGAGAGAGAAAGAAAACTGAGGGAGAGAGGAAGGAGATAGAGGGAGTAGCGGGGCTGGTCACTGGTGGTTAGGTTAGCGTGGTGGCATGAGCGGCGGCCTCCTAGACGCCGGTGGAAGACCGGCAAGCTCCTAGACGCCGGTGGCGCGAGGCGGTGCCCTTTTTCGGTGCCATGGAGGAGGAGGGGCGCATGGGCAAGAGGTCGATGTGAGAACGTATGGAGAGAGAGAGGAGGGAATGGCGGAAGAGAGGAGGGAATTGGAGGAGAGGGGGGGCGGGTGGGGAAAAGGTGGTGGTGCGGATTAGCAGTAGCGCGGTACGTAAAACGCGCTGCTGCTAGGAAAGTAGCAGCAGCGCACTTTCAATACAAGCGCTACTGCTAACCGGGACCAAAAGTGTGCCCGATTGGAAAATTAGCAGCAGCGACCTCAGAAAAACCGCGTTGCTGCTACAGCTATAGCAGTAGCGCGTCTCGCGGCACCGCGCTGCTGCTAAATGGAGTTGGGTGGGCACTGTCGGTCGATATTTGTAGCAGCGCGGGTTACGCCGAGCGCGCTACTGCTAAGGACTTGTCAGTAGCGTGTTTTCCACACCCGCGCTACTGCTAATTAGTAGCAGCGCTCCTTTTTGAGCCGCGCTGCTGCTAAGATTCTGTGTATAGGGTTTTCCCTAGTAGTGTATGGATAGTAGATAATGGTTTTTGTAATATGAAAATATAAAAACAGCAAGGTAGCAAGTGGTAAATGTGAGCACAAACGGTACTGCAATTCTAGGAAACAATAATAACATACTTTCACTAGTGCAAGTTCTCTCAACAATAATAATATAATTGGATCATATAACTATCCCTCAACATGCAACAAAGAGTCACTCCAAAGTCACTAATAGCGGAGAACAAACAAAGAGATTATGGTAGGGTACAAAACCACCTCAAAGTTATCCTTTCTGGTCAATCTATCATAGAGTTCGTACTAGAATAACACCTTAAGACACAAATCAACCAAAACCCTAATGTCACCTAGATACTCCAATGTCACCTCAAGTATCCATGGCTATGATTATACGATATGCATCACACAATCTCAGATTCATCTATTCAACCAACACAAAGAACTTCAAAGAGTGCCCCAAAGTTTCTACCGGAGAGTCAAAACGAAAACATGTGCCAACCCCTATGCATAAGTTCACGAGGTCACGAAACTCGCAAGTTGATCACCAAAACATACATCAAGTGGATCACGTGATATCCCATTTGTCACCACAGATAAGCACATGCAATACATACATCAAGTGTTCTTCAAATCCTTAAAGACTCAATCCGATAAGATAACTTCAAAGGGAAAACTCAATTCATCACAAGAGAGTAGAGGGGGAGAAACATCATAAGATACAAATATAATAGCAAAGCTCGCGATACATCAAAATCGTGCCGACTCAAGAACACGAGAAAGAGATCAAACACATAGCTACTCGTACATACCCTCAGCCCCGAGGGTGAACTACTCCCTCCTCGTCATGGAGAGCGCCGGGATGATGAAGATGTCCACCGGAGAGGGATTCCCCCTCCGACAGGGTGCTGGAACGGGTCTAGATTTGTTTTCGGTGGCTACGGAGGCTTCTGGCAGCAGAACTCCCGATCTATTATGTTCCTTGATGTTTTTAGTGTATATGGACATATATAGGAGAAAGAAGTCGGTCAGTGGAACCACGAGGGGCCCACGAGGGCGGGGGGTGCGCCCAGGGGGGGTAGGGTGCGCCTCCCTGCCTCGTGGCTTCCTCGAAGCTTCCCTGATGTCTACTCCAAGTCTCCTGGATTGCTTCAGTTCCAAAAATAACTCTCCCGAAGGTTTCATTCCGTTTGGACTCCATTTGATATTCCTTTTCTTCGAAACACTGAAATAGGCAAGAAAACAACAATTTGGGCTGGGCCTCCGGTTAATAGGTCAGTCCCAAAAATAATATAAAAGTGTAAAATAAAGCCCATGAACATCCAAAACAGATAATATAATAGCATGGAACAATCAAAAATTGTAGATACGTCCGAGACGTATCAGTATCCCCAAGCTTAATTCATGCTAGTCCTCGAGTAGGTAAATGATAAAAACAGAATTTTTGATGTGGAATGCTTTCTAGCATGTTCTTCAATGTATTCTTCTTTATTGTGGCATGAATGTTCAGATCCGAAAGATTCAAGATAAAAGTTTATTGTTGACATAAAAATAGTAATACTCCAAGTATGCAAATCAAGCAATTATGTCCTATCAAAATACCATAGCCAAAGAAAAATTATCTCTACAAAGTCATATAGTTTGGCCATGCTTCATTTTCGTCACACAAAATGCTCTCATCATGCACAACCCCGATGATAAGACAAGCAATTGTTTCATACTTAGCCTTTTCAAATTCTTTCAACTTTTACGTAATATATGAGCGCGAGCCATGAACATATCACTATGGGTGGAATAGAATATGATAATTGAGGTTGTGTGAGAAGACAAAAAGGGAGAAAGTCTCACATTGACGTGGCTAATCAATGGGCTATGGAGATGCCCACCGATTGATGTCAATGCAAGGAGTAGGGATTCCCATACAACAGATGCTCTAGAGCTATAAATATATGAAAGCTCATCAAAGAAACTAAGTGGGTGTGCATCCAACTCACTTGCTCACGAAGACCTAGGGCATTTGAGGAAGCCCATCATTGGAATATACAAGCCAAGTTCTATAATGAAAAATTCCCACTAGTATATGAAAGTGACAAAATAAGAGACTCTATATCATGAAGATCATGGTGCTACTTTGAAGCACAAGTGTGGGAAAAGGATAGTAACATTGTCCCTTCTCTCTTTTTCTCTCATTTATTTTTTTCTCTTTTTTTATATTTTTATTTGGGCCTTCTTTCTTTTCTTTGGCCTCTTTTCTCTTTTTTTTCGTCCGGAGTCTCATCCCAACTTGTGGGGGAATCATAGTCTCCATCATCCTTTCCTCACATGGGACAATGCTCTAATGATGATCATCACACTTTTATTTTCTTACAACTAGATACTTAGAACAAAATATGAATCTATGTGAATGCCTCCGGCGGTGTACCGGGATTGCGATGAATCAAGAGCGACATGTATGAAAAAATATGAATGGTGGTTTTGCCACAAATACGATGTCAACTACATGATCATGCAAAGCAATATGACAATGATGATGCGTGTCATAATAAATGGAACGGTGGAAAGTTGCATGGCAATATATCTTGGAATAGCTATGGAAATGCCATAATAGGTAGGTATGGTGGCTGTTTTGAGGAATATATAAGGAGGCTTATGTGTGATAGAGCGTATCATATCACGGGGTTTGGATGCACCGGCGAAGTTTTCACCAACTCTCAAGGTGAGAAAGGGCAATGCACAGTACCGAAGAGGCTAGCAATGATGGAAGGGTGAGAGTGCGTATAATCCATGGACTCAACATTATTCATAAAGAACTCACATACTTATTGCAAAAATCTACAAGTCATCAAAACCAAGCACTACGTGCATGCTCCTAGGGTGATAGATTGGTAGGAAAAGACCATTGCTCGTCCCCGACCGCCACTCGTAAGGCAAGCAATCAAAGAACACCTATGCTTCAAATTTGTCACATAACGTTTACCATACGTGCATGCTACGGGACTTGCCAACTTCAACACAAGTATTCATCAATTTCACAATTACTCAACTAGCACACTTATAATATTACCACATTTATATCTCAAAACCATCTATCAAGCATCCAAATTCTCTTAGCATTTAAAATTTATAACCAAAGTGAATTACCATGCTGTTCTAAAGGACTCTAAAAATGATATAAGTGAAGCATGAGAGATCAACTATTTCTATAAAATAGAACCACCACCATGCTCTAAAAGATATAAGCGAAGCACTAGAGCAAAAAATTATCCAACTCAAAAGATATAAGTGAAGCACATAGAGTATTCTAATAAATTCCAATTCATGTGTGTCTCTCCCAAATGGTGTGTACAGCAAGGATGATTGTGGTAAACTAAAAATCAAGGACTCAAATCATACAAGACGCTCCAAGCAAAACACACATCATGTGGCGAATAGCTCCAAGTAAAGTAACTGATGAATGAAGACGAAAGAGGGGATGCCTTCCGGGGCATCCCCAAGCTTAGGCCCTTGGTTTTTCTTGAATATTACCTTGGGGTTCCTTGGGCATCCATAAGCTTAGGCTCTTGCCACTCCTTATTCCATAGTCCATCGAATCTTTACCCAAAACTTGAAAACTTCACAACACAAAACTTAACGGAAAACACGTAAGCTCCGTTAGTATAAGAAAATAAATCACCACTTAGGTACTGCAATGAACTCATTCTTTATTTATATTTGTGTTAAAACTACTCTATTCCAACTTTTCTATGGTTCATAAACTCTATTATTAGCCATAGATTCATCAAAATAAGCAAACAACACAGGAAAAACAGAATCTGTCAAAAACAGAATAGTCTGTAGTAATCTATAGGTTTCGAATACTTCTGGAACCCCAAAAATTCTAAAATAAACTGCTGGACGTGAGTAATTTATCTATTAATCATCTGCAAAAAGAATTAACTAAATAGAACTCTCCATTAAACAATGGCAGCAAATCTCGTGAGCGCTAAAGTTTTTGTTTTTTACAGCAAGATCGCAAAGACTTTCCCCAAGTCTTCCCAAAGGTTCTACTTGGCACAAACACTAATTAAAAGCATAAAACCACATCTAAACAGAGACTAGATGAATTATTTATTACTAAACAGGAGCAAAAAACAAAGAACAAAAATAAAATTGGGTTGCCTCCCAACAAGCGCTATCGTTTAACGCCCCTAGCTAGGCATGATGATTTCAATGATGCTCACATAAAAGATAAGAATTGAAACATAAAGAGAGCATCATGAGGAATATGACTAGCACATTTAAGTCTAACCCACTTCCTATGCATAGGGATTTTATGAGCAAACAATTTATGTGAACAATAATCAACTAGCATAGGAAGGCAAAACAAGCATACCTTTAAAACTTTAAGCACAAAGAGAGGAAACTTGATATTATTTCAATTTCTACAAGCATATGTTCCTCCCTCATAATAATTTCCAGTAGAATCATGAATGAATTCAAAAATATAACCAGCACCTAAAGCATTCTTTTCATGATCTACAAGCATAGATATTTTATTACTCTCCACATAAGCAAAATTTTTCTCATTCGAAATAGTGGGAGTATCATAAGAAACTCGAATACTATAAATTGTTTCCACATTAAAGGAGTAATATTCAGAAAAAGGGGAATCATAATCATGACAAGTTTTATAAATATAATCATCACTACTTTTTATAGCATAAGTATCATCACAATAATCATCATAAGTGGCAACTTTGCTCTCATCATAATCGATTGAAACCTCTTCCAAGATAGTGGAATCATTACTAAATAAAGTCATGACCTCTCCAAATCCACTTCCATAATTATCAGAATAAGATTCAACACCCTCCAAAATAATGGGATCATTACTTCCTAAAATTGACACTCTTCCAAATCCACTTTCATCAATATAATTAGCATAAATAGGAGGCATGCTATCATCAAAATAAATTTGCTCATCAAAACTTGCGGAACAAAAAATATCATCTTCATAAAACATAACATCCTCAAGATTGGGATAAATATTAATTGCAGCAAATACATTCTCAAACATGTCATTCTCATCAAACATAGCATCCCCAAGCTTGGGCCTTTTCATATCGTAAGCATAATCACTCTCATCATTAATAGTATGGATAGCACCAATAGTACAACAATTATCATCATCACAATGAGTAATAGGCGCAACATCATTTGGGAGGGATACCTCTTTACCTTTATTTTTCGTCTTTTCTTTTTCTTCTTCACATTAAGTATGGGTTTATCCTTCTTTTTGGAGCTCCTTATTAATGAGATTGGTTGAATAGAAGGCTCCTCATCATTCCCTGATTCATCATAAGAAATAATAGGAGAATATTGGGAAGTCTCTTCCCTTTCATTAGTATTCTCTTCATCTTCTATTTGTTTTCTTGTCTTTATGTAATTGGCAATATAAGGATTTTCAATGCAATTCACCGCACAATACATGAAAATTTCTTCTAGATCAAAATCAAGAAATCTATAAAGATTAAATTTTGGAATACCCTCAGTTATCCTTTTCCCTTTTTTCATTTATTTTTCTTTACATTTTATTTTTTTCCTTTTTCCTTTTTCTATTTTTTCCATTTTCATTTACTTTTCTACTTGTTTTTCATTTCATTTTATTTTCGTTAGCAGTAGCACCTTACACATAAACACGTCGCTACAACAAAATTAGCGGCAGCACTGTTTCTAAAAAAGCGCTACTACTATGTGTAGCCGATCGGCTTAGTGGTGGGAATTTTTTTAGTAGCGCTTTTATAATGGGACGCCTACTGCTATATATGTATATGCAGCGCGGTTATTTAGCTCGCGCTACTGCTGTCTAGCAGTAGCGCCTTTTTTAACATGCGCTACTGATAAAGTTCTGTGTATAGGCTTTTCCCTAGTAGTGCCCAAGGTTTGGGGGTGACACATAATTTTCCATTTAACCATCCTATATTTGTTCTTATTATCAGCGGTTTTCCAATTAAATCCACCCCTATGCTTGTCAAAACCCGCATGAGTACCTTCTGGTAAACGATAAAAACCTATAAGAAACATAGGAAAGGAGGAAAGACAAGCATTAATAGAGAGCATATCTGATGTATTGGTGAGGTCTCTTGGAAGATATTGATAGTAAGATGCTTTAGCAAGGAGTACAGGTCCTGATGGTTGAAGCTGCACAGAAGGCTTCATCGACTTTGCTCGTGACCGGAGCTGGCGCAGGATGAGGTCTCTTCTTTCTTAGCTTCTGAAGACTGTAGTTTCTAGTGGCGTCTTCGTGTTGTTTGATGTTCCTGTGTGGCACTGGCATATCATTCGGTGTTCTGCGAAAATAGTTTCATGATGATGTTTGCTAGTGAATTATGTCTGTTATGGTTTGAACTTTACATGGGTGGTAACAAGTTTTCGCCCTGTAGCTCAGAGTATCGATTTCGAGCTCTTAGTAGCAGATTTCGTGTTAGTCCCCCCGACTCGTTTCGCCTCTCTTTGTCCCCTTTCTTACTTTAACAAGTTCTTCTCTCGGTTTGCTACCACTGGGACGGTGCTAAAAACGATTGTGTACTTTCATTAAGAATTAGTGGAACAGGCAAGGCCCGGTAGGAAAAATATATGACACCAGCCCTTCACTGGGATGTCGCGGCGCTTCTTTTTTACTTCACCAGCGCATTAGAGATAGCTCTCCAGCCAAAGATTTGAACCAGCTGCTTCCAAACTTGCTGTTAACTGTAGCGCTGTGTACTCGAGGACAGTGTGTTCAGTACTTGTGTTTTTCATAGTTTCAAGCGAGGAAGTCAGGTTCCCAGCATGGCAAGGTTCTGATATGCAGGATGGCCACTAAATCAATTGGTTCAGAGGTTGCTCGAAGGTGTCCTTCATCCCATACTCCATGTTGGTCCAGCAAAACTGACACTCGATTCAGCGTGGACTGGCCCCCGTGACTGATTGGTTGGAGTGCTGAGGAGCGAGGGATCCAGTTGCCATTACCGATGTGCAATACCATCCTTTCCTTTAATAGCTCAAGCCCATAGGTAATAGCAGTCCAAGTAGATAATGGCTTACCAGGGAACACCATATCCAAATTATTGCCCTGCTGTTAGAAAACTAGGATCACTAATCTCACAATCACGGGGTAGATAGAGGTTTTTGCATCACGTGCAACATTGCGACTTCTCCCTTTTTATTTAACTGCTATTTATTTGTTACAAGGAAAGAGATGCCGGTGGCAATCCTAACTATGCGCCATGATCCGCTGGACTCGTGCCATCCCACGAGCGTCGATCGTGCCTCCTAGGCCACCTGTGAGAGAACCGGGCCAACGACGTGATCACGCCGATCTTCAGGCCCATGCAAAGCTACGTGCATGGCACACACACGCCGCGGCTCATTCCCTGCCTATCTGCTTATTTGAACAGGAAATAAACTAACAAAAGCGAAGACAGCTCAACGACTAGATTAGCTTACACCTGGGGATAATAATACCCAGCCTTCAACACACGAGCACAAAGACTGTCTGGTGACTAGATCATCTGCCATGCTTGTCGCGCAAGGACGCGCAAGGACGGCCTGATTGAAGATTCTGATATCTCTAAAGCCCATGCCGCGCTAAAAATTTTCTAGTCATCTTGTCCCAATGCAGCCAATACATCTTGCGCTTTCCCTCCATTGGAATTGTGTCAAATATTTATATAAGGTAGGTTATACTTGGACTTGGAGTCGTATTGTGTGTAGACAAGGTACGAGTTGTGTTCGAGTAGGATACTTGTATCCTGAGCCTGTTAAATAATGTAGGGTAGAGACATGATGTGACATATGACAACATAATAGCACATGCACGTAGTAGGGGGAGCCCGTGGTATTATGATGGTGTCATGAGGAGCATCCATAGTCATGCCCCGGGGATGTAGCCATGTTGATGAACCTATATTGATAAATCTCCGTGTTGTGCCTTGGTGACTACTTGGACCTCAGATGATCGACTATGCACCTTGATTATTCTAACAAGTCCTGTCATAAGCAAGGTTTGATCTTTAGAGGCCATGGAGTTGTTGATCTAGAGGAGGAGGTGAAGCGGAAAGATTCATCAAATTGATTGTGCAGTAATTGGTCATGTGAATGGATGGATACAAGGAGGATCGATGGTGTGATGTGATTCTATTCGCGTTCCTCGAAGCAATCAAAGTTTGTGATGCAAAATCAAATCGGACGGTTTGATCCGTTTATCGGCGGCAACGGGAGTTTTCGCGAGACAGGTCTGTTCATGCAGCATCGGTGTAGTAGATCGATTGGATCGATCGTACATGCCAGCGGCAAACCAAGGGGCTCCTGGAGCAAGCGAGGAGAGTTGCACGTCCTGGCGGAGAGCCGACGCGCGGACGCCCGTTCGGTGGCCAGTACCCAAGCGACGTTGGTCTAGGCAGCAGGGCAGGCCCGTCATAGAAATATATAATTAATTATGGAAATGGAAATAGAATAATAAAATTTTATTATTGTCTCTGGGCATATTTCCAACAAGATTGCCACACATGCTAACAATTCGATAAAGGCATGCATCATCATTCGGATATCGCAACAGAAGAAAGAAAAGGCTTTGAGGGGGAACATGATATTTGGGTAGTCAAAATCGTGTTGTTAGTGGTTTTCTACAGGAAAGACTATCAAGAGACACGTCTTTTTTGCCGAGAGACTACCAATATATCTCTCCTGCTATGCTCACCACCACCAGATCTCGCTGCTCCCGGCCATGGAGAAGGATCACGATAGCAATAGTATATGGACTATTTGTAGTAGCATGAAAAAAATAGTCTAGAAATGTAATTTTGACTGGGCACAATGATTTTGCATGCAAACTCAAATTAAATTTGACGATTCCCTTCCAAATTCAAGCACAACCAGAAGTTTCTATGACAAATAAAATGGCTCATTTTCGTGTTTTCTTTACCAAAAAATAATGGTGATTAGTTTTCACCATGTTTGCTCTTTTAGGTCAGAAAACCATCCTCGGTGAAATCTCTGGTTCCTTCTCTTTGTAAAAACATGACAACGCTTCTTTCAAGGAAATGGTATTAATAATTTTCTAGGACTCATAGGAGTCATTAAATTAAATACTCCCTCCATTCCCTTATACAAGGCCACTATAAAAATTACAATTTGCATCTATACAAGGCCACTAACTGTAATCGAGACAAAAATTAATGATGTTTTCTCGTACTACCAACTATTTCAATACTTGCATGCATGTAGTCATAATGACATGGTGCTACTTCCTTCTAATGCCTTCCTTTTCCATGTTGGTGTATTAATGATCTAAGTTAACGAAAAGAAAAGTGGACTTGCAAAGCAGTCATTAAATTTTACCTTGGTATCTGTAATTTGAGTTTGTGGCCTTGTATAAAGGAATGGAGGGAGTATTTAGGAACATGGTTTTGAATTTTGTGTACTACTACTTGACAATGTTACAGTTTGGCAAACTTATTGATAACTAAATGAAGAGTCAACTCTCGGTATATTGCTCAATTAGCAATGATGATCATTGTCATGCTTACATCACCTCTAGCAGATTCTTCCTCTTCCTCGCCTCTGATGGCCTTTTGCTACCCCTCTTCCTCTCCACTATTGGATCCTGAATGGCATGTAATATTGCAAGAAGTAAGAAGCGATGATATAAGTAATTAAATATTCACAAGAAAATACGGAAAAATATACGAAGATTTCAAACATATTGGAAAATTTCGCAAAAAACATATACTTGAAAATAACTGCTGTAATAAATTAAGAAAGCAGAAACGAGCATGAAAATTTTCGGACAAGAGGAGCTCCAGAAACATCAACAATTAACGTTGTATAGACAACGCTATTTTAGTATACTTGTGATGTGTGCATGCTGCTACTAGCACAGATGTGGTTCTTCTGGACTTTGTTGATTTGTCTTGCGTAAACCAGCTTATTTGGAACTAGACCTAGACAGATAATAACGTTCCAAGAATTTTAACCTAATTAAATTGGGTTCAATCTTGAGATCAATGTCACTGTCGCTTGAATCCTGATTAAACTCTGTATTTTATGTTGGCTGCTCCTTACAAGCCGGAAGCCCGAAACCATATGCCACATGTCTAACAGAGTAAAATCATTGACGTCTAGAAAAAGGCGGAACTGCTTTGATAAATTAAACAAAAGAATGTAAACAACAATATAAGGGTCCTTTATGGATTTTTAAGATTAGTTCGTATGCAACATAAATACTAATCAGCTACAATAAAAATACTAATCTGCTACAACAAAAATACTACGGACATTGTGGCTTAATTTGATGAGCATCACTGAAGAAATTTTCAAACAGCATTTGAACGAGCAACTAATTATATTAAGGATACTTTGGTGATTTACAATATAGTATTAAATTAGGTCATACCGTTGGAGTGATGTGAGTCAGTACCGCATTCCTGCCCTGTAACCTAATTATAGGACGGATAATAAACTCGAGCTGTCCACTGGGCTTACGCACCATGCCCTGCTCATCATGGCTCCTCACTGTTTGGAGACAATTCATAGTTATAATACCTGTTTCATTGAAATCGACAAGCAACTTTTTATCGTTAAAAGTCCGATTGAACTCGTCGGACATTGCTGACTCGTTAGCACCATCAAGCTCCGAATCCTCCAAGTCTGACATAATCTTGTCCAACCGAGTTTGGAACATTTCCGCTGTGTTAGAAAACACAACGGTTTCATCAAGGTCAAGCACGAGGGCTAGACATCGCTTATTAAGCATCCGAAGGCATGCCGCGTAAAGCCCCATTGGTGCAGACCAACACCAGAAGCAAGCTAGACCTTTCATCTGCTTGCTTTGCATAACAATGAGGTGTAGTTCCTCCTCTCCGGCCTCCACCACAGCAGTCTACACACAGCACAATGATTGGATGAGACGAATTAATAATTTACACATATCCATATACCTCAGTTAATTGAATCAGAAGTCATGGGAAGTTCATGTCATCCTATGCTACGTCTCAACTATATGTATATTATTGGTTCTACACATGATTTTAATGCAATATGTGTACCAAAACATGGAGCTACTGCACTGGTAGGATACAAATACCTTGAACCTTCAAGCAAGTATGAAGTGCACTACTAGTGGTGCAAATCAAGGGGGACCACTATTTACCTGATGTATCCTCGTTAATTGTAAAATAAGAATTGATATGATGTTGGTTCGGATAAAAACCATGAGACTTTGACGCCCGGATAAAAACTAGAAATTCAGGATGCTACATCTGAACTATATATATTATTGGTTCTACACATGATTTAGTGCAATATTTGTAACAAAACATGGAGCTACTGCACTGGAAGGACACAACCTTGAACCTTGAGGCAAGTATGAAGTGCACTACTGGTGTAGCAAATCAACCAGACCACTTTTTACCTGCTGTATTCTACTTGTTAATTGTAAAATACAAAAATGATGGAATTGATATGATGTTGGTTCGTCTAATTCAGTACCACGAGACTTTGACCCCCAGCTAAAATCCAGAAATTCGGGATGTATATGATAAACCTAAAAATGTGTGCAAGCCATGGGAGATCCAGAAAACATAAATCGTAGGCCATAGATGGCTAGACGAGATGGCACATATACCGTGCCCTTCTTCCAGCAGGAGTCGTGGAGCCTGTGCAGAAGGGACGTGGGATGGAGATCCGCTGCTTTGGCCTCGAGCTTGCAGCGCAAAGAGTAGGCGCTGATGACCTGCAGCACGGCCAGCGGAGGGCACCTCTCGCTCGCCGGCGACTGACGGCTGATCCGGATCTTGTTCCTCGGGAACACGGCCGGTTGGCCGAGATCCATGCAAGAGGACGATGCGCTTTCAGTTCCTGGTGGGAGGAGCACGTCCACGTCGCCCAGAAACACGCCGCCGTCGAACAAGGGCATGCTCCTCCTGGTCACAGCGCCGGCGGCGGCCATCATGGTGGTGTGCTTGCTGGTGGTGGCAGGGGTGCGGGGGTTGGTAGGTGGGAGCCTCGGAGATGGGTGTGAACTGCAGCGAGAGAGCGGTCGCCCGGTTGGCCGGATCCGGCTGGAAATGGTAGCTATTTATATACGTTGCCTCCGGCAGGAAATGGTAGCTATTTATCCGGCAGGAAATGGAAGGTATTACATGCGGGGGCTGGCCGGATGTGGGCCCGGACTGCCTGGGATTGGGTGAGCGTTATTCAAATTTCTGTTTTTCTACAAAGCCCGCTCTGGCGACATTTCCCCCGAGGCTCTTGTTGGGAAGGAAATATCTATTGAAGTTTTTCAGAAAAAGTAGCAAAATACGCTGCTCCTTTTTTTATAAAGTACTGCAGTATTTTCATATCAACAAAATACCAATTACACATGTCTTTTGAAAAAACATGGATATAAAGGTATTAGTCAAGAACTCAAGATCCAGAATGTATTATACAATCAAATTCTTATAGACAAGAAAACAATGGTGATCCACATTGACTGCGAGAATAGTTCCGCAGAAGCAGCACCCACTAGTAGGAAAACTATTTTATGTGAGACATATTAGTCCCGGTTTGTAAACGGACCATTAGTGCCGGTCCCAACGGCTAGGTGGGCGGGCATCATTAGTCCCGGTTCGTGTTGAACCTCTACTACCGGTTCGTGCCACGAATCTAGACTAAAGAGGTGGTGGCAGGCTGCTGTCAGGCTGGGGCCTCACCGGTCCCTTTAGTGGCGGTTCGTGACTTGAACCGGTACTAGAAGATCACCTTTAGTCCCAGTTTGTGTCATGAACCAGGACTAAAGATCTTCCTGTATAAACCCTTCCTCCAGCCCGCGATCGAGCTCTCTATTCTTCCCCTTTACTCTCCTCTCTGTTCTTCCCCAAAGCTTGAGCTGATCCTTCATTTTGCTCAAAATTTGTCAAGATTTGAAGGCTCCCCATCCATCCAACTGATCACAAAGGTTAGCAACTTTGTCTTTTCATCTCTCATTGCTAGATTAGCTCTTGCAATGCTCTATAAGTATAGTGATTTATGGGTTTTAGTTTGGAAGTAACTATATGTAGTAGTTTATTTGATTTATATGCAATTTGAGCTCAAATTAACTCTTAGTTTGCATATGTAGGTGTGGTTTACTTAGAGCAACTCTAGTAGACCACGCATCCCGCCCCGGCCTGCAAAATAACCGCCAAATTGCGGGTCGGGGCCAGAAAAGCTGCACGATCAGACCCCGCATCCCGCCCCGGCCAGCAAATATTTTTGCGGGGCATGACAAATCTTCTCCCCCAACCTCTATCTTCATGGGCTGGGAGGCCGACCCGAGCTCAACCCCTATCTGCTGCGAGATTTGGCAGGAGGGACATTTCCGCGCGCCCTTTCCCGCTCCCCGCACCCTCCGCCACCATTGCCCCCCTCCGCAAGCTCCGGTTCCTCCTCCCCGGCCGTCCCTCGCCGCCATGGACGACCCAATGTTGTCCCCCGTCACCGTCGAGGTCGCGCACGCTCCTTCCCCTCGGGCGGATCTCGTCGCCGGCCATGTTGGCCCCGCCGCTGTCGCCCAAGCACAAGTTGCGCCTGCCTGCAAGCGGCAGGGCAACATGGTCGTGCAGGGCGGGAATCCGGCTGCCCCCGCTGCGATGTCCGCGCTCCGGGCGCCAACACGGCAACGCGATCCCGGCCGGCAGCGGAGAAGGTCCGCAAGGCCGCGGCCGTAAAGCGGAGGAAGGTTCCGGCTTCAAAGAAGCCACCTTCTTCAACCTCTCACTCCATCCGCCCGCAAGGAGGTGCTCCGGCGATGCCGTTCAATGGTACCGCTCCCCCGCGAGCGAGGTGTTCGATGAGATGGCCGGAAGGTATGCGTCTTTGGCCTTGGCGATTCCCTTTCATTTTTTGCCATTATTCTCGATAGCTCACGACTTGTTATAGTTCGCTATAGCGGTGGTTCGAACAATGCAACAACCGAGTTCATAAACTTGTTGGACACGGACGCGGTTGACATTGATCCCCGCCCGTGCCCGAGCCCTGCCTCGCTGCGCCTCTCCCTGTCGCTGCCGAGCGAGGCCGCCATCGCCTCGGGCCCCTGCTCGCCATGCCCGGCCCCCTCCTCGGCGTCCACAGCGCCGCTCCGGCCTCCCCGCGTGGCTGTCCCAGCTCCGACGTCGTCATTGCGCTCGCCGCGGCTCCCTTCCCCATACGCACTATCGCTGCTCCGCCCGGCGCCCGCCCGTGCATCGCCTCGCCTTCACCCCACCGCAGGCGTCGACCTCGCCTTGCTCCTGCACCCCCCTGCGCCGGCGACACCGCCACGCCCGCGGCCACCTCCGGCGCTCCGGCCCCCGCGCCCTGCTCCTGCTGCGCCCTGCTCCTGCCCCACCTTATCGCGGTGGCCTCACCCCACCACGTCGCCCGCTGTCGTTTCCATCCCGCGGAGGCCCTGCTGCTGCGCCGCGCCGGTGTGCAGCCCTGGCCCCATGCCCCGCTGTTGCGGCTCGTCGCGGTGGCTGCCGGCGCCCAGTGCCCGTCACTCCCCTGTCGACCTGGGCAGGTGCCCAGCGCCCGCGTGCCCGTGCCCGTTAAGGCCCCTAGGGCCATTGACATGTGGGGCCCATGCCCAAAATGTTTTAAATAAAAAAGGAATTACAAAATAATAAATAAAAATAAAAATATCAGTTAATTAATTAAGTAACTAACTAATTAACTTAATTAATTCTGTTTAAATTAACTAATTAAGACTAATTAATCTAATAACTAGTTAACCTAATTAACTACTATTAATTAGCTAAACAATCCCTAACAGGTGGGACCCACCTATCAGGTTGACCAGTTCAACGGTCAACGTCGACTGTTGACGTCATGCGGACATCATGCTGACGTCATAATTACATTTTTCGAATTAAAATAATTCTGTTAATTCCAGAAAAAGATAAAATCCTTTTTAAATTAATATAAAATAAACCATAGCTCGGATGGAAAAACTTTGTGCATGAGAGTTACTCAAAATGACGAGACGAATCCGAATACGTAACCCGTTCGTCCGCCACAAATCCCTAGCATAGAGAACACGCAACTTTCCCCCTCCGGTTCATCTGTCCGAAAACGCGAAACATCGGGGATACTTTCCCGGTTGTTTTCCCCTTCGCCGGTATCACCTCCTACTGCGTTAGGGCACACCTAGCACCGTTACTTGTCATGTCATGCATCGATATGCATCTGTTTGCATTGTAATCATTGTTTCTTCCCCCTCTTCTCTCCGGTAAACTACGAGACTGACGCCAATATAAATTAAACAACAATATAAATACTAATCAGCAATATAAACAAAACAATGTAAACAACAATATAAGGGTCCTTTATGGACTTCTAAGATTAGTTTGTATACAACATAAATACTAATCAGCTACAATAAAAATACTAATCTGCTACAACCAAAATACTACGGATATTGTGGCTTAATTTGATGAGCATCACTGGAGAAATTTTCAAACAACATTTCAACTAGCAACTAATTATATTAAGGATACTTTGGTGATTTACAATATGGTATTAAATTAGGTCATACCGTTGGAGCGATGCGAGTCAGTACCGCATTCCTGCCCTGTAACCTGATTATAGGACGGGTAATAAACTCGAGCTGTCCACTGGGTTTACGCAACATGCCCTGTTCATCATGGCTCCTCACTTTTTGGAGACAACTCATAGTTATAATACCTGTTTCGTTGAAATCGACAAGCAACTGTTTATCGTTAAAAGTCCGATTGAACTCGTCAGACATTGCTGATTCGTTAGCACCATCAAGCTCCAAATCCTCCAAGCCTGACATAATCTTGTCCAACCGACTTTGGAACATTTCCGCTGTGTTAGAAAACACAACGGTTTCATCAAGGTCAAGCACGAGGGCTAGACATCGCTTATTAAGCATCCAAAGGCATGCCGCGTAAAGCCCTGTTGGTGCAGACCAACACCAGAAGCAAGCTAGACCTTTCACCTGCTTGCTTTGCATAGCAATGAGGTGTAGTTCCTCCTCTCCGGCCTCCACCACAGCAGTCTACACACAGCACAATGATTGGATGAGACGAATTAATAATTTACACATATCCATATACCTCAGTTAATTGAATCAGAAGTCATGGGAACTTCATGTCATCCTATGCTACATCTCAACTATATGTATATTATTGGTTCTACACATGATTTTAATGCAATATGTGTACCAAAACATGGAGCTACTGCACTGGTAGGATACAATTACCTTGAACCTTCAAGCAAGTATGAAGTGCACTACTAGTGGAGCAAATCAAGGGGGGCACTATTTACCTGATGTATCCTCGTTAATTGTAAAATAAGAATTGATATGATGTTGGTTCGGATAAAAACCATGAGACTTTGAGGCCCGGATAAAAAACAGAAATTCGGGATGCTACATCTGAACTATATATATTATTGGTTCTACACATGATTTAGTGCAATATTTGTAACAAAACATGGAGCTACTGCACTGGAAGGACACAACCTTGAACCTTGTGGCAAGTATGAAGTGCACTACTCGTGGAGCAAATCAACCAGACCACTTTTTACCTGCTGTATTCTCCTTGTTAATTGTAAAATACAAAATGATGGAATTGATATGATGTTGGTTCGTCTAATTCAGTACCACGAGACTTTGACCCCCAGCTAAAATCCAGAAACTCGGGATGTATATCATAAACCTAAAAATGTGTGCAAGCCATGGGAGATCCAGAAAACATAAATCGTAGGCCATAGATGGCTAGAAGAGATGCCACATATACCATGCCCTTCTTCCAGCAGGAGTCGTGGAGCCTGTGCAGAAGGGACGTGGGATGGAGATCCGCTGCTTTGGCCTCGAGCTTGCAGCGCAAATAGTAGGCGCTGATGACCTGCAGCACGGCCAGCGGAGGGCACCTCTCGCTCGCCGGCGACCGGCGGCTGATCCGGATGTCGTTCCTTGGGAACACGGCCGGTTGGCCGAGATCCATGCAAGAGGACAATGCGCTTTCAGTTCCTGGTGGGAGGAGCACGTCCACGTCGCCCAGGTACACGCCGCCGTCAAACAAGGGCATGCTCCTCCTGGTCACAGCGCCGGCGGCGGCCATCATGGTGGTGGCAGGGGGGCGGGGGTTGGTAGGTGGGAGCCTCGGAGATGGGTGTGAACTGCAGCGAGAGAGACGTCGCCCGGTTGGCCGGATCCGGCTGGAAATGGTAGCTATTTATATACGTTGTCTCCGGCAGGAAATGGTAGCTATTTAGATGGCTCCGGCAGGAAATGGAAGGTATTACATGCGAGGGCTGGCCGGATGTGGGCCCGGACTGCCAGGGATCGGGTGAGCGTTATTCAAATTTCTGTTTTTCTAGAAAGCCCGCTCTGGCGACATTACCCCAATCTCTTGTTTTTTTATGATAATACGTGTCTTATTTATATCATAAGGATCATAGTACAAGTCGCGTACATACCGACCTGACAAAACTGAAAAGACAGGAGAATGCTAGCCTTTGCACACAGAAAAATCAGCTAAAAAGTAAAATTACAAATAAGACCGAAGAATCCTTTGAGCTTGACACCAACGCCGTCACCTGCCTATAAGACCCGGGTCGTACACAGCAATCGTGAGACCCACTTGGAGTGAGGACAGCTGGCAAGACCGAATCTCATTGCACGCAGGCCAATTTCCTCCTGATTCCCATCAGCCTCGCCGAATCCCCAAATCCTCAGTCGTCTTTCCTTCTCCCGTTCGCTCGCCGCCGCCGCCCACAACCACGACCGTCGGCGCAGCAGCCACACGGCACACGGCGCCTCCTCCTCGCCCCATCCGCACTGGTAGCCCGTTCAGATGCTCTTTCACGTCACGTCATGTTGAGGAACAAAAACGAACTCTTGTCGACCGCGATGGCGCGGCACGACGGTGCTCATCCTCACAGTCACAGCAGGCACACCGGCTACTCGTCCAGCCTCTCCATGACGTTGTGGAGTCGTTTTGGCGACGAACTATAGGCCGCCCATCACACCGTGTGGGGATTGATCCTCTTTAGTGTCAAAAACATGGATCTGAAGATGGATGTGTGTAATGGCAGTGCTTGTCAGCAGAACACAACTTATCTGATCGCAAGTAATTTTGTAGTTTACACATGTATCAGCAGAGGAGTTGGCGAGCTGCCAGGGCGCCGGTGGGTAGCGATGGACGAGCAGAGGAGTTGGCGAGCTGCCAGGGCGCCGTTCAACGCGGTCGTGAACGGCAGGAGAGAGCAGCTGCGGCGGTGGCCACGGCCGCGGCGAGCTTGCCGGAGAAGCGAGCAGAGGAGCTGCGCTCAAGGGCAAGCTGCCGGAGGGCCGAGGAACGTGGTCGTGGTCATGGTCGTGGGCGGCGGCGACAGCGAGCGAACGGGAGAAGGAAAGGGGACTGATGATTTGGGGGATTTCGCGAGGCTGACGGGAAGGGAATCAGGAGGAAACTGGCCTGCGTGCGTTGAGAATCGGTCTTGCCAGGTGTCCTCACCCCATGTGGGTCTCACGATCGCTGTGTACGACCTGGGTCTTATATGATTCTTTTTCCTGGGCCCGGACTACCAGGGATCGGGTGAGCATTATTCAAATTTCTGTTTTTCTAGAAAGCCCGCTCTGGCGACATTTCCCCTAGGCTCTTGTTTTTTTCATGGTAATACGTGTCTCATTTATATCATATAAGGATCACAGTACAAGTCACATACATATTGACCTGACAAAACTGAAAAGACAGCAGAACGCTAGCCTTTGCACATAGAAAAATCAGCCAAGGAGTAAAATTACAAATAAGTGAAGAATACTCTGAGCTTGACACCAACACCCATCACCTGCCTCTGGCACCACCATAGCAGCCACCAAAGAAGAAAAAGACGGATCACCTCTACACCGAGCTCGACGCGGCTGATATGCAGCTTTGCGGACCTCCAAGGTGGCTCGCCAATAAAGGCAAAGCCATTGCCATTGAACGAATCAGACTGGGGCAACACCCCGGACACGCCATCGAACTCCAGATTTTGCACCCCCACCCAACTAAGACGTTGGAGGAGGAAACCATACCTGCCTGCCACGAACCACGAACCCAGAATCACTATCTTCCAGATGCCGTCGATGCAGATCACAATCTGCATCCGCTCCTGGACTACCTCCCAAGCTCCACCCCGGCGCTGGAGCAAACATCGTCGCAACGGCGGTGCCCGAGGACACAGGTCCACCGCGAGGATGCCGCTCCCGCCGCACCATCCTTGATTGAACAGTCTGGTGTTTCCAAATCCACCACAAAAGCGGATCGCATCGTTGGGGAAGGATCTGAAGATTTATTAGTCGGCGCCGCCATCGCCACCGGCAAAACCATGACGATGGACAACCCAAAATCCTAAGAAACTAATACCAAAAACAATCCACACGGTGGATCCAGCGACCCCCCTCTCTTGTTGGGAAGGAAATATCTATTGAATTTTTTCAGAAAAAGTCGCAAAATACGCTGCTCCTTTTTTATAAAGTACTTCAGTATTTTCATATCAACAAAATACCAATTACACATGTCGTTTGAAAAAACACGGATATAAAGGTATTAGTCAAGAACTCAAGATCGAGAATGGATTATACAATCAAATTCTTATAGACAAAAAATGGTGATTCACATGGACTGCGAGAATGGTTCCCCAGAAGCAACACCCACTAGTAGAAAAACTACTTTACGTGAGACACATTAGTCCCGGTTTGTAAACGGACCGGCACTAATGTGACCATTAGTGCCGGTTCCAACGGCTAGGTGGGCAGACATCATTAGTCGTGGTTCGTGTTGAACCTCTACTACCGGTTCGTACCACGAATCTAGACTAAAGAGGTGGTGGCAGGCTGCTGTCAGGCTGAGGCCCCACCAGTCCCTTTAGTCCCGGTTCATGGCACGAACCAGTACTAGAAGATCACCTTTAGTCCCTGTTTGTGTCACGAACCAGGGCTAAAGATCTTCCGGTATAAACCCTTCGTCCAGCCCGTGATTGAGCTCTCTGTTCTTCCCCTTTCCTCTCATCTCTGTTCTTCCCCAAAGCTCGAGCTCATCCTTCATTTTGCCAAAAAATTGTCAAGATTTGAAGGATCCCCATCCATCCAAGTGATCTCAAAGGTTAGCAACTTTGTCCTTTCATCTCTCATTGCTAGATTAGCTCTTGCAATGCTCTATAAGTATAGTGATTTGTGGATTTTAGTTTGGAAGTAATTATATGTGGTAGTTTATTTGATTTATATGCAATTTGAGCTCAAATTAACTCTTAGTTTGGATATGTAGGTTTAGTTTACTTAGTGCCTACCTGTCCCCATCCTAACCACCGTCGATCGCCCGCACCATCCCGTTGCCGGCCCCACCTTGGTGAGCCTCTTGTTCTTATCATTTTTATAATAAAAAATCATGTTTGTGTGATTTAGATATATAGTTACTTGTATAATTTTCTTACCCGTACGTTGTTTGTTACACATAGTGGCATGGTTTTGATATCTTTCCCCGTCGGCCCTCGACCGGTTTATGATTCGGATGTGGTATATTCTCTTTTATAACTATTTGTTGCATCTCGTGTTTATGACAAACTATGCCCATCAAGTTGACATAGATATTTTTACCTAGGAGGTATGTGAACCAGAAATTCCAACCGACTCTCTTGTCGAGAGGTTAAATTTAGTTGAAAAAAGAAAATGAGTATTAGAAAGAAAATTGAAAAGAATTTAAGAAGAGAAGATGAAACTAGAGTTGTATGTTGCCGATGTCGTCGATGATCACAAGATCAAGATGGAGAAAATGCGCTTGAAGATTAGAAAGATTAAAAAATATGCCATTGATAGTGAGGCTTGGTATCATTATGTTGTTGGATCAATTGTTACCTTAGTTGCGATCTTGGTCGCATTTGTTGTTGCATTTAAATGCTTTAGCTAGATAGTGTATATGTTGTTTTATGAGAATAAGTGTTATGAACTTTATGTATGAACTTGTATTAATTTGGTCTTTTCGGTGTTGTGTAATGAAGATGAGCCGGCAATGGATGTACGATGACCGATGCTCTCCCCAGTTCATTAATGGCATGCGTACTTTTCTGCTTGGGGCTGAGGCAAACAAGGAGGCGGATGGTTTTATGTGTTGTCCATGTGATGTCTGTAAGAATGATCAGAATTACTCTAAGTCAATAATCATTCACGTCCACCTGTTTGAGTCCGGTTCCATGCCCCACTATAATGTTTGGACCAAGCACGAAGAAAGAGGGGTTATGATGGAAGACAATGAATAAGAAGAGGATGACGACAACTATCATGGCCATGGGTTTCTTGAATATGATGGTACAACAATGGGGGAAGAAGTTGAGCCGCCAATGCAGGGAGAAATTGAAGAAGAGGCATTAGATGAGCCCGCTGATGATCTTGGTCGGGCCATTGCTGATGCAAAGAGAAACTGCGCAAATGAAAAGAAGAGGCTGAAGTTGCAGCGCATGTTAGAGGATCACAAGAAATTGTTATACCCAAATTGTGAAGCTGACAAGAAAAAGCTGGTCACCACACTGGAATTGCTGCAATGGAAGGCAGAGAATGGTGTATCTGACAAGGGATTTGAAAAGTTGCTGATAATGTTAAAGAATATGCTTCCAAAGGACAACAAATTGTCCGACAGTATGTACGAAGCAAAGAAGGTTGTCTTCCCTTTAGGATTTGAGGTGCAGAAGGTACATGCATGCCGTAATGACTGCATCCTCTACCGCGATGAGTACAAGGATTTGAATACATGCCCGGTATGCGGTGCAATGTGCTATGAGATCAGTCGCGATGACCCTGGTGATGTTGAGGGCGAGCTCCCCAAGAAGAGATTCCTACCAAGGTGATGTGATATGCTCCTATAATACCATGGTTTAAACGTTTGTTCCAAAACAAAGATGCCAAATTGATGTGAAGGCACAAAGAAGACCATAAGAAAGACAAGAAGTTGAGTGTACCCGCTGATGGGTTGCAGTGGAGAAGAATCGAGAGAAAGTGGGAGGACTTTGTAGATGACGCAAGGAACGTATGGTTTGGTCTAAGCGCAGATGGCATTAAACCTTTTGGGGAGCAGAGCAGCAATCATAACACCTGGCATGTGACTCTATGTATGTATAACCTTCCTCCTTGGTTGTGCATGAAGCGGAAGTTCATTATGATGTCAGTGCTCATCCAAGGCCCTAACCAACTCGGCAACGACATTCATGTGTACCGAAGGTCATTAGTTGAAGAACTCTTACAGTTGTGGAATGAAAAAGGTGTACGTGTGTGGGATGAGCTCAATCAGGAGGAATTTTACCTACCTGCGTTGCTGTTTGTGACCATCAATGATTGGCCTGCTCTCAGTAGCGTTTCAGGACAGACAAACAAGGGATACCGCACATGCACGCACTGTTTAGATGATACCGACAGTATATATTTGGATAATTGTAAGAAGAATGTGTAACTGGGACATCGTCGATTTCTTTCGAGCAGGTATCCCGTAAGAAAGAAAGGGAAGCATTTCAAAGGTGAGGCAGATCACCGGAAGAAGCCTGGCAGACAATCTGTTTTGAATGACACTGACGGTCAAGGATTTAAAAGTAATCTTTGGAAAGGGTCCTGGCGGACAATCTGTTTTGAATGACACTAACGGACGCGCACCCATGTGGAAGAAGAAATCTATATTTTGGAACCTACCCTATTGGAAAGACCTAGAGGTACGCTCTGCAATCGACGTGATGCACGTGACGAAGAATGTTTGTGTGACCCTGCTTGGCTTTTTAGGCATGTATGGGAAGACAAAAGATACACTGGAGGCACGGGAGTACCAACAACGTATGCATGGAAAAGACGACATACATCTGGGTCATGCAAGCTACGCTCTTACCAACGAAGAGAAGGAAATCTTCTTTGAATGTCTGCTCAGTATGAAGGTCCCGTCTGGCTTCTCGTCGAATATAAAGGGAATAATAAATATGGCAGAGAAAAAGTTCCAGAACCTAAAGTCTCATGACTGCCACATGATTATGACACAACTGCTTCCGGTTGCATTGAGGGGGCTTCTACCCGAAAACGTTCGATTAGCCATTGTGAAGCTAGGTGTATTCCCTTAATGCAATCTCTTAGAAGGTAATCGATCCAGAAATCATACCAAGGTTAGAGAATGATTTGGTACAATGTCTTGTCAGTTTCGAGTTGGTGTTCCCACCATCCTTCTTCAATATCATGATGCACGTCCTAGTTCACCTACATTGCCGTTCTGGGTCCTGTATTTCTACACAATATGTTCCCCTTTGAGAGGTTCATGGGAGTCCTAAATAAATATGTTCATAACCGTGATCGGCCAGAAGGAAGCATCTCCAAGGGCCATGAAAATAAGGAGTTCATTGAGTTTTGTGTTGACTTTATTCCTGAGCTTAAGCCGATTGGTGTTCCTGAATTGCGGCATGAGGGCAGACTGGGTGAAAAAGGCACACTATGACCGAAAGCAATAATATGTATGGACGAGCATTCTCTCACTCAAGCACACTACACAGTTCTAAAAAATTCCGCCTAGCCAATTATGTGGCGCAGTTCTCAACAATCTTGCATACGCAGACGAACCATTCATCCTAGCCAATTATGTGGCGCAGGTTTTCTATGTGAAGGACATGTCTACCAAGCCGAGAAAAATAAAAGGTAATGAAGCGAATACATCATACGATGAGACAAAGTTCCACATAGTTATTTCAGGGAAAGAAACATCGTCGGAGTGGAGGACAAGACAGACATGTCAGAAGATTATGAAAAGTTTCATGAAATTGCTCCCTTCACAGTGAATATTGACCCGAGCATCCAGTTAAATGATGAAGATTGTCCATGTTTATGGCGCAAAGGGACACGTGCGAAGAAAAGTTTTATACCCAAAGATCCCACTCTAGGATCTGACCGGCTTCACTGTCATCACTTTCTTCTCTAGTGAGTTTCCGGACTTATATATCTGGAAAGTGCCTCTTCGGACAAATCGGAGGGAATCTTTGTAATAGTTAGGGTACTTATGTGTTTTGGCATTTTAAACGCGAAGAAATATTATGTACAAACAAATTTTCAATCCTTTTTGACATCATTTGCTACTTTTCATGCATTTACTAAAAAATTTGAGCTAAATGATCCTAAAATTGAAAAGAACTACAATTGAACTCTAAAAAGGCTGAAAGTTGGCATGGTATCATCATTTCACCCACATAGCATGTGCTAAAAAGTTGAGAGGGTTACGGCAAAAACTGGATGCACTTTATGTACAAAATGGACAATCTCTTTCGAAATATCAGGGTTTCGGACGAATACTCATCTGTTATAAATGCATTTCATTTTTTAACTTATTTCAACTTCAGACTTTTTGTGCGTTCAGTATGAACCATTCAAAGTCACATCATCAATTTCAACCCTTTCTGACATCATTTGCTATTTTTCATGCATTTACTAATTTTTTTAGCTAAATGACCCTGAAATTGAAAAGAACAACAAATGAACTCTGAAAAGGTTGAAAGTTGGCATGGTATCATCATTTCACCCACATAGCATGTGCTAAAAAGTTGAGAGGGTTATGGCAAAATCTGGATGCACTACATGTACAAAATGGACAGCCTCTTTCGAAGTATCAGGGTTTCGGACGAAAACTCGTCTGTTACAAAGGCATTTCATTTTTAAATAACCTAAAAATTAACAAATTGAATATAATGATAAAACACACTAATATTAAACAACAGAAAAAAGAATCACCGGAAAATCTATTTTTAAGGTCAAGTTATTCACAAACTAGTGATTCAAACCAATCTCAAATAATTCATATTTAAACTCTTAAAATTTAAAAACTACTGGCACTAACAGAAAGTTTATAAAAAATTACATAAAGCAAAAAGATTCACAAACAAACTCTAAATAAAGCAAAAAACAACTCAAAAACAAAAGAAAATAAATAAAGCAGAAAACAAAAAAAATGAAAAATAAATAAATTTAAAAAACCCGCCTACTGGGCCACAACGGTCTGCGTACAACTAGAAGCCCAACCTATAGTTGGGCCAGGATGCAAGCCCGCAAGGCCCAGTAGGCCCACCAGGGCAGCACAAGTGAGGTAGGCCTAGAAGGCCCACTAGAGAGGGGCTCGATCCAGTGCCTGCGCCGGGGCTTATAAACAGGTGATGGCTCCCCTCAACTAGCGAGGTGGGACTAAACATCCACCGCGCCCCTCGCCTAGCAGCGCACCACCTTTAGTCGCGGTTGGTGGCTCCAACCGCGACTAAAGGCCCCCCTTTAGTCCCGGTTGGAGCTACCAACCGCAACTAAAGGCATGCGCTTCCCGCCGCTTCGGCTGGCCAAAAGTGACCTTTAGTCTCGGTTGGTGGCTCCAACCGGGACTAAAGGTCTCTGCATATATATACTCAGACTTCAATTTTTTTAGTTTCTCTGCTTTCTTCGACCTCTTCAACATCTCCTAGCCGTCGTCGTCTTGCCTCCCAGACGCCGGAGCTTGTCGCCGCCCTGATGCCGACCGCCCGCGCCTCCTTGCGCCGATCCCCGACGCCGCCCGCACCCGCTCGTCCCCGAGCCCGGCCTGACGCCGCCCGCGCCCGCTTCTTCGGCCCCGAGCTCCGCGCCGCACCGCCGACGCCGTCACCGCCCCCGACTCGCGACGCCTCGACGTCGCCCCGCCGTGAGCTCCCCCCTCTCCCTCACCTCCCCGTGCCACCATGGCTGCCCCCCCCACGAGCCCCCCCCCACACACATTTTCTTAAGTTAGATGATTTATATGTATTTTTCTATGTTTTAGTATATATGTATAGTAATTGTGACATTTTTCAGAAGAATTTTGACATTTCTTTTCACTAGATAATTAAATGTATAGAAAAAAGTTAAGAAACTTTGACATTTGAGGAATTTTTACATTTTGATCCAATATGTATAGAAATTAGTATAATTAAATGAATACAATGTATAGAAAAAAGTTGATGAATTTTGACATTTGATCCAATGTATAGCCACTAGTATTTGCAAAACTTGCGTATTTTAATGTTGTATTTGCAGAAGTTTGTTATGTATTTACAATTAATTAGTGTGTGTGTGTGTGTGTGTGTGTGTGTGTGTATATATACACACACACACAATAGATTCTCTTAGTCCTTTAATAAGGGATTTATCCCTGAAGTATTCACGTTGATCCAACATGTCTCCCATAAGAGTTTCCCTTTTTAAGTCCAGCGATAATCCCTAAAGTACTCGCGTTGATCCAACGTGTCTCCCATTACATAATTGAATGGGTTTTTTTTCAGAATTATTAAAGCAGTGCATAATATCTTTCACATAATGAGCATCGAGGGTTTTAGGAGGCTCCCCATCTCCATGAGTAGCAAGTAAACCTGATTTTTTTGGTATTTCGTGTTCCATTTCCATAAATAAAGATATAAAACAACTTAGAGCAGCAAATGCAATCTACTTAGTGATAAAGCAAACAAGCACACATGAGAATATTCACCCCACGCTATTGCTCCCCGGCAACGGCACCAGAAAAAAGTCTTGATAACCCACAAATATAGGGGATCAGTTGTAGTCTCTTTCGATAAGTAAGAGTGTCGAACCCAACGAGGAGCTAAAGGTAGAACAAATATTCCCTCAAGTTCTATCGACCACCGATACAACTCAACACACGCTTAATATTCACTTTACCTAGAACAAGTATGAAACTAGAAGTACTTTGTAGGTGTGATAGTATAGGTTTGCAAGATAGTAAAGAGCACGTAAATAAAAGCTAGGGGCTGTTTAGATAAAAAAACAACTAAGCTAGTTTTAGTAGAGAACTTTTTGTCACAAGAAAGTTATTTGTCCCTAGGCAATCGATAACTACACTGGTAATCATTATTGCAATTTTATATGAGGGAGAGGCATAGGCTAACATACTTTCTCTTCTTGGATCATATACACTTATGATTGGAACTCTAGGAAACATCCATAACTACTAAAGATCATTAAGGTAAAACCCAACCATAGCATTAAAGTATCAAGTCCCCTTTATTTCCATATGCCATAACCCACTTATCCGTGTTTGTGTTTCTATCACTCACGCAATGCAGACAATAAGCAAACCATGAACATATTGCAAACCCTACAGCAGGGATCCCTCACTCTTGCGCGACACGGAGAGCACCATAGGGCATCACCAATAATAAAACATGCAACTCAAACCAATTACGATCATCAATCAACCCATAGGACAAAACGGATCTACTCAAACATCATAGGGTAGCCATACATCAATGGGAAATAATATATAGCATTGAGCACCATCTTTAAGTAGAGATTACAGCAGGAGAAGAGGTGTTACACCGCTCCATAGAGGGGGAGACAGTTGTTGATGACTGTGGCGAAGTTGTTGGTGTAGATCGCCGTGACGATGATGGCCCGACGGCGTTCCGGTGCCACCAGGAGAGAGGGGGAGGGAGCCCCCCTCCTTCCTCTTCTTCCTTGACCTTCCCCCTAGATGGGAGAAGGGTTTCCCCACTGGTCCTTGGCCTCCATGGTGGTAGAGGGGTGGGAGCCCCTCCGAGATTGGATCTCTCTCTCTCTGTTCCCTTCTGTTTCCGCGCTCCCTGTTTTTGGCCTTTAACCGTTTCATAAATTCCCGGAGATTTGTAACTCTGAATGGGCTGAATTTTTAACATGATTTTTATATGGATATTAGCTTTCTTGTGGCGAAAGAAGGGTACCAACCGCCTTACGGGTTGTCCACAAGGGCCCACGGCGCGCCCCCCTACCTTGTGCCCCCCTCGGGCATCGTCTCGCGTTGATTCTTTTTCCCAAAATTCACATATATTCCAAAAAAATATTTGTAAGTTTTTATCACGTTTGGACTCCGTTTGATATGGATTTTCTGCGAAACAAAAAACATGCAACAAACAGGAACTGACACTGGGCACTGGATCAATATGTTAGTCCAAGAAAATCATATAAATTGTTTCCAAAAGTATGTAAAAGTTGTAGAATATTGGCATGGAACAATCAAAAATTATAGATACAACAAAGACGTATCAAATACTTGGTAGGTTCTTCAGGGATCTCATCCGAACTATGATCTTGTGATGGTTCCTTCTCTTTGGGTGTCTACCGCGAGTGAACTAGATTCTTCGATAATATTCGATCTATTTTAGCTAGTGATGTATTCAAGATAATATTCGAGACGATGTATTCGACATTATATTATTCGATAATATTCGAGACGATGTATTCGAGATTATATTATTCGATAATATTCGAAACGATGTATTCGAGATTATATTTGATGATGCATATTAATTATCTGGATTATTCGAGATGCATATTGATGTCTACTACACAACCTTCTTCTTGTAGACGTTGTTGGGCCTCCAAGTGCAGAGGTTTGTAGGACAGTAGCAAATTTCCCTCAAGTGGATGACCTCAGGTTTATCAATCCATAGGAGGCGTAGGATGAAGATGGTCTCTCTCAAGCAACCCTGCAACCAAATAACAAAGAGTCTCTTGTGTCCCCAACACACCCAATACAATGGTAAATTGTATAGGTGCACTAGTTTGGCGAAGACATAGTGATAAAAGTGGTATATGGATGGTAGATAATGGTTTTTGTAATCTGAAAATATAAAAACAGCAAGGTAAGTAATGATAGAAGTGAGCACAAATGGTATTGCAATGCGTTGAAACAAGGCCTAGGGTTCATACTTTCACTAGTGCAAATTCCCTCAACAATAATAACATAATTGGATCATATAACTATCCCTCAACATGCAACAGAGAGTCACTCCAAAGTCACTAATAGCAGAGAACAAACGAAGAGATTATGGTAGGGTACGAAACCACCTCAAAGTTCTTCTTTCCAATCAATCCGTTGGGCTATTCCTATAAGTGTCACAAACATCCCTAGAGTTCATACTAGAATAACACCTTAAGACACAAATCAACCAAAATCCTAATGTCACCTAGATACTCCAATGTCACCTCAAGTATCCGTGGGTATGATTATACGGTATGCATCACACAATCTCAGATTCATCTATTCAACCAAAGCATAGGACCTCAAAGAGTTCCCCAAAGTTTCTACCGGAGAGTCAAGACGAAAACGTGTGCCAACCCCTATGCATAGATTCCCAAGGTCACGGAACCCGCAAGTTGATCACCAAAACATACATCAAGTGGATCAATAGAATACCCCATTCTCACCACGGGTATCCCACGCAAGACGTACATCAAGTGTTCTCAAATCTTTAAAGACTCAATCCGATAAGATAACTTCAAAGGGAAAACTCAATCCATTACAAGAGAGTAGAGGGGGAGAAACATCATAAGATCCAACTATAATAGTAAAGCTTGCGATACATCAAGATCGTATCACCTCAAGAACAAGAGAGAGAGAGAGAGATCAAACACATAGCTACTGGTACATACCCTCAGTCTCGAGGGAGAACTACTCCCTCCTCATCATGGAGAGCACCGGGATGATGAAGATGGCCACCGGAGAGGGATTCCTCCCTTCGGCAGGGTGCCAGAATGGGTCTAGATTGGTTTTCGGTGGCTACGGAGGCTTCTGGCGGCGGAACTCCCGATCTATTGTGCTCCCCGAAGTTTTTAGGGTATATGGGTATATATGGGAGGAAGAAGTACGTCGGTGGACCTCCGGGATGTCCACGAGGCAGGGGGCGCGCCCAGGGGGTGGGTGCGCACCCACCCTTGTGGGCAGCCCGAGACTCTCCTGGTCCATCTCCGAAACTTCGTGGGCTTCTTCTGGTCCAAAAATAAGTTCCGTGAAGTTTCAGGTCAATTGGACTCCGTTTGATTTTCCTTTTCTGCAATACTCTAAAACAAGGAAAAAACAGAAACTGGCACTGGGCTTTGGTTTAATAGGTTAGTCCCAAAATAATATAAAAGTGCATAATAAAGCC
Organism: Triticum aestivum; assembly: GCF_018294505.1. Taxonomy (NCBI): domain Eukaryota; kingdom Viridiplantae; phylum Streptophyta; class Magnoliopsida; order Poales; family Poaceae; genus Triticum; species Triticum aestivum. The sequence goes on along the minus strand of NC_057812.1, from coordinate 54,402,753 downwards.
CATAAACATCCAAAACAGATAATATAATAGCATGGAACAATCAAAAATTATAGATACGTTGGAGACGTATCAACATCCCCAAGCTTAATTCCTGCTCGTCCTCGAGTAGGTAATTGATAAAAACAGAATTTTGGATGTGCAATGCTACCTAACATATTCATCATGCATTTATCTTTATTGTAGCAAGAATATTCAGATCCATAAGATTCAATACAAAAGTTTAATATTGACATAAAAACAATAATACTTCAAGCATACTAACTAAGCAATCATGTCTTCTCAAAATAACATGGCCAAAGAAAGTTCATCCCTACAAAATCATATAGTTTGGTCATGCTCCATTTTCGTCACACAAGAATGCTCTAATCATGCACAACCCCGATGACAAGCCAAGCAATTGTTTCATACTTTAGTAATCTCAAACTTTTTTCAACTTTCACGCAATACATGAGCGTGAGCCATGGATATAGCACTATGGGTGGAATAGAATATAATGGGGGGGGGTTATGTGGAGAAGACAAAAAGGAGAAAGTCTCACATCGACGCGGGTAGTCAATGTGCTAGGGAGATGCCCATCAATTGATGTCAATGCAAGGAGTAGGGATTGCCATGGAACGGATGCACTAGAGCTATAAATGTATGAAAGCTCAACGAAAGAAACTAAGTGGGTGTGCATCCAGCTTGCTTGCTCACGAAGACCTAGGGCACTTGAGGAGGCCCATTGTTGGAATATACAAGCCAAGTTCTATAATGAAAAATTCCCACTAGTATATGAAAGTGACAAAACAAGAGACTCTCTATCATGAAGATCATGGTGCTACTTTGAAGCACAAGTGTGGAAAAAAGGATAGTAGCATTGTCCCTTTTATTTTATTTTTTTATTTTTCATTTGGCCTTTCTTATTTTTATTTGACCTTTCTTTTCTTTTTCTTTTTTTGGTCCTTCCCTTTTTTTATTTGGCATTTCTCTTTTTTTTTGGGGGGGGGGGGACAATGCTCTATTAGTGATGATCATCACACTTCTATTTATTTAAAACTCAAAGATTACAACTCGATACTAGAAGAAGATATGACTCTATATGAATGCCTCCGGCGGTGTACCGGGATTGCGATGAATCAAGAGTGACATGTATGAAAAATTATGAACGGTGGCTTTGCCACAAATACGATGTCAACTACATGATCATGCAAAGCAATATGACAATGATGATGCGTGTCATAATAAACGGAATGGTGGAAAGTTGCATGACAATATATCTCGGAATGGCTATCGAAATGCCATAATAGGTAGGTATGGTGGCTGTTTTGAGGAAGATATAAGGAGGTTTATGTGTGACAGAGCGTATCATATCACGGGGATTGGATGCACCGGCGAAGTTTGCACCAACTCTCAATGTGAGAAAGGGCAATGCACGGTACCGAAGAGGCTAGCAATGATGGAAGGGTAAGAGTGCGTATAATCCATGGACTCAACATTAGTCATAAAGAACTCACATACTTATTGCAAAAATGTACAAGTCATAAAAAACCAAGCATTACGCGCATGCTCCTAGGGGGATAGATTGGTAGGAAAAGACCATCGCTCGTCCCCGACCGCCACTCATAAGGAAGACAATCAAATAACACCTCATGATTCAAATTTGTTACACAACATTTACCATACATGCATGCTACGAGACTTGCAAACTTCAACACAAGTATTCCTCAAATTCACAACTACACAACTAGGACAACTTTGATATCACTATCTCCATATCTCAAAACAATCATCAAGTATCAAACTTCTCTTAGTATTCAATGCATTTATATGAAAGTTTTTATTATATCCCTCTTGGATGCCCATCATATTAGGACTAATTTCATAACCAAAGCAAATTACCATGCTGTTCTAAAGACTCTCAAAATGATAAAAGTGAAGCATGAGAGTTCATCTATTTCTATAAAATAAAACCACCACCGTGCTCTAAACGGATATAAGTGAAGCACTAGAGCAACGACAAACTACTCCGAAAGATATAAGTGAAGATCAATGAGTAGTCGAATAATTATGCAACTATGTGAAGACTCTCTAGGTTTATGTGTGACAGAGCGTATCATATCACGGGGATTGGGTGCACCGGCGAAGTTCGCACCAACTCTCAATGTGAGAAAGGGCAATGCACAGTACCGAATAGGCTAGCAATGATGGAAGGGTAAGAGTGTGTATAATCCATGGACTCAACATTAGTCATAAAGAACTTACATACTTATTGCAAAAATCTACAAGTCATCAAAAACCAAGGCATTACGTGCATGCTCCTAGGGGAAAATTTCTAAAATAAATTTCTGGACGTGAGGAATTAATCTATTAATCATGTGCAAAAGGAATTAACTAAATAGAACACTCCAATAAAAAGTGGCAGCAATTCCCGTGAGCGCTAAAGTTTCTGTTTTTTACAGCAAGATCAAAAAGACTTTCCCCAAGTCTTCCCAATGGTTCTACTTGGCACAAACACTAATTAAGCACACAAAAAACTCAACCAAAACAGAGCCTGGATAAATTATTTATTACTAAACAGGAGCAAAAAGCAAGGAACAAAAATAAAATTGGGTTGCCTCCCAACAAGCGCTATCGTTTAACGCCCCTAGCTAGGCATGATGATTTCAACGATGCTCACATAAAAGATAAGAATTGTATCATAAAGGGAGCATCTTGAAGAATATGACTGGCACATTTAAGTCTAACCAACTTCCTATGCATAGGGATTTTCTGAGCAAACAACTTGTGGGAACAAGAATCAACTTGCATAGGAAGGTAAAACAAGCATAACTTCAAAATTTTAAGCACATAGAGAGGAAACTTGATACTATTGCAATTCCTACAAGCATATATTCCTCCTTCATAATTATTTTCAGTAGCATCATGAATGAATTCAACAATATAACTATCACATAAAGCATTCTTTTCATGATCTACAAGCATAGAAAATTTACTACTCTCCACATAAGCAAAATTCTTCTCATTCATAATAGTGGGAGCAAAATCAACAAAATAATTATCATGTAAAGCATAAACCAATTGAAAAGTAAAATCATGATGACAAGTTTCATGGATATCATTATTCTTTATTGCATACAAGTCATCACAATAATCATCATAGATAGCAACTTTGTTCTCATAATCAATTGGAACCTCTTTCGGAATAGTGGATTCATCACAAAATAAAGTCATGACCTCTCCAAATCCACTTTCATCAATATAATAATAGGAGGCATGCTTTCATCATAATAAATTTGCTCATCAAAACTTGGGGGACAAAAAATATCATCTTCATCAAACATAGCTTCCCCAAGCTTGTGGCTTTGCATATCATTAGCATCATGGATATTCAAAGAATTCATACTAACAACATTGCAATCATGCTGATCATTCAAATATTTAGTGCCAAACATTCTAATGCATTCTTCTTCTAACACTTTGGCACAATTTTCCTTTCCATCATACTCACAAAATATATTAAAAAGATGAAGCGTATGAGGCAAATTTAATTCCATTTTTTGTAATTTTCTTTTATAAACTAAACTAGTGATAAAACAAGAAAATAAAAGACTCGATTGCAATATCTAAAGATATACCTTCAAGCACTCACCTCCCCGGCAATGGCGCCAGAAAAGAGCTTGATGTCTACTACACAACCTTCTTCTTGTAGACGTTGTTGGGCCTCCAAGTGCAGAGGTTTGTAAGACAGTAGCAAATTTCCCTCAAGTGGATGACCTAAGGTTTATCAATCCGTAGGAGGCGTAGGATGAGTATGGTCTCTCTCAAGCAACCCTGCAACCAAATAACAAAGAGTCTCTTGTGTCCCCAACACACACAATACAATGGTAAATTGTATAGGTGCACTAGTACGACGAAGAGATGGTGATACAAGTGGTATATGGATGGTAGATAAAGGTTTTTGTAATCTGAAAATATAAAAACAGCAAGGTAACTAATGATAGAAGTGAGCACAAACGGTATTGCAATGCGTTGAAACAAGGCCTAGGGTTCATACTTTCACTAGTGCAAGTTCCCTCAACAATAATAACATAATTGGATCATATAACTGTTGGGGAACGTAGTAATTTCAGAAAATTTCCTACGCACACGCAAGATCAAGGTGATGCATAGCAACGAGGGGGAGAGTGTGATCTACGTACCCTTGTAGATCGACAATGGAAGCGTTAAGTTGATGTAGTCGAACGTCTTCACGGCCTGACCGATCAAGCACCGAAACTACGGCACCTCCGAGTTCTAGCACACTTTCAGCTCGATGACGATCCCCGGACTTCGATCCAGCAAAGTGTCGAGGAAGAGTTCCGTCAGCACGATGGCGTGGTGACGATCTTGATGTACTAATGTCGCAGGGCTTCGCCTAAGCACTGCTACAATATTATCGAGGACTATGGTGGAAGGGGGCACCACACACGGCTAAGAATATGATCACGTGGATCAACTTGTGTGTCTTGGGGTGCCCCCTGCCTTCGTATATAAAGGTTCAAGGGGGAGGTGCGGCCGGCCAGGAGGAGGGCGTGCCAGGAGGAGTCCTACTCCCAGTGGGAGTAGGATTCCCCCCCTTTCCTAGTTGGAATAGGATTCGGGAAGGGGGGAAAAGGAGAGAGAGAAGGAAGGGGGGGGGGCGCCGCCCCCCTCTCCTTGTCCTATTCGGACTAGGGGGGAAAGGGGCGCGCGGCCCAGCCCTGGCCACCTCTCCTCTCTTCCACTAAAGCCCACTAAGGCCCATCTACCTCCCGGGGGTTTCCGGTAACCTCCCGGTACTCCGGTAAAATCCCGATTTCACTCGGAACACTTCCGATATCCAAATATAGGCTTCCAATATATCAATCTTTATGTCTCGACCATTTTGAGACTCCTCGTCATGTCCGTGATCACATCCGGGACTCCGAACAACCTTCGGTACATCAAAACGCATAAACTCATAATATAACTGTCATCGAAACCTTAAGCGTGCGGACCCTACGGGTTTGAGAACAATGTAGACATGACCGAGACATGTCTCCGGTCAATAACCAATAGCGGGACCTGGATGCCCATATTGGTTCCTACATATTCTACGAAGATCTTTTATCGGTCAGACCGCATAACAACATACGTTGTTCCCTTTGTCATCGGTATGTTACTTGCCCGAGATTCGATCGTCGGTATCCAATACCTAGTTCAATCTCATTACCGGCAAGTCTCTTTACTCGTTCCGTAATACATCATCCCGCAACTAACTCATTAGTTGCAATGCTTGCAAGGCTTAAGTGATGTGCATTACCGAGAGGGCCCAGAGATACCTCTCCGACGATCGGAGTGACAAATCCTAATCTCGAAATACGTCAATCCAACATGTACCTTTGGAGACACATGTAGAGCACCTTTATAATCACCCAGTTACGTTCTGACGTTTGGTAGCACACAAAGTGTTCCTCCGGCACACGGGAGTTACATAATCTCATAGTCATAGGAACATGTATAAGTCATGAAGAAAGCAATAGCAACATACTAAACGATCGGCTGCTAAGCTAATGGAATGGGTCATGTCAATCAGATCATTCAACTAATGATGTGATCCCGTTAATCAAATGACATCTCTTTGTCCATGGTTAGGAAACATAACCATCTTTGATTAACGAGCTAGTCAAGTAGAGGCATACTAGTGACACTCTGTTTCCGGTTAATACAATTCTAGCATGAATAATAAACTTTTATCATGATATAAGGAAATAAATAATAACTTTATTATTGCCTCTAGGGCATATTTCCTTCAATCTCCCACTTGCACTAGAGTCAATAATCTAGATTACACAGTAATGATTCTAACACCCATGGAGCCTTGGTGTTGATCATGTTTTGCTCGTGGAAGAGGCTTAGTCAACGGGTCTGCTACATTCAGATCCGTATGTATCTTGCAAATCTCTATGTCTCCCACCTGTACTAGATCCCGGATGGAATTGAAGCGTCTTTTGATGTGCTTGGTTCTCTTGTGAAATCTGGATTCCTTCTCCAAGGCAATTGCACCAGTATTGTCACAAAAGATTTTCATTGGACCCGATGCACTAGGTATGACACCTAGATCGGATATGAACTCCTTCATCCAGACTCCTTCATTTGCTGCTTCCGAAGCAGCTATGTACTCTGCTTCACATGTAGATCCCGCCACGACGCTTTGTTTAGAACTGCACCAACTGACAGCTCCACCGTTTAATGTAAACATGTATCCGGTTTGCGATTTAGAATTGTCCGGATCAGTGTCAAAGCTTGCATCAACGTAACCGTTTACGATGAGCTCTTTGTCACCTCCATATACGAGAAACATATCCTTAGTCCTTTTCAGGTACTTTAGGATGTTCTTGACCGCTGTCCAGTGATCCACTCCTGGATTACTTTGGTACCTCCCTGCTACACTTATATCAAGGCACACATCAGGTCTAGTACACAACATTGCATACATGATAGAGCCTATGGCTGAAGCATAGGGAACATCTTTCATTTTCTCTCTATCTTCTGCAGTGGTCGGGCATTGAGTCTGACTCAACTTCACACCTTGTAATACAAGCAAGAACCCTTTCTTTGCTTGATCCATCTTGAACTTCTTCAAAATCTTGTCAAGGTATGTGCTTTGTGAAAGTCCAATTAAACGTCTTGATCTATCTCTATAGATCTTTATGCCTAATATGTAAGCAGCTTCACCGAGGTCTGTCATTGAAAAACTCTTATTCAAGTATCCCTTTATGCTATCCAGAAATTCTATATCATTTCCAATCAGTAATATGTCATCCACATATAATATCATAAATGCTACAGAGCTTCCACTCACTTTCTTGTAAATACAGGCTTCTCTGAAAGTCTGTACAAAACCAAATGCTTTGATCACACTATCAAAGCGTTTATTCCAACTCCGAGAGGCTTGCACCAGTCCATAAATGGATCGCTGGAGCTTGCACACTTTATTAGCTCCCTTTGGATCGACAAAACCTTCCGGTTGCATCATATACAACTCTTCTTCCAGAAATCCATTCAGGAATGCAGTTTTGACATCCATCTGCCAAATTTCATAATCATAAAATGCGGCAATTGCTAACATGATTCGGACAGACTTAAGCATCGCTACGGGTGAGAAGGTCTCATCGTAGTCAACCCCTTGAACTTGTCAAAAACCTTTTGCGACAAGTCGAGCTTTGTAGACATTAATATTACTGTCAGCGTCAGTCTTCTTCTTGAAGATCCATTTATTCTCAATTGCTTGCCAATCATCGGGCAAGTCAACCAAAGTCCATACTTTGTTCTCATACATGGATCCCATCTCAGATTTCATGGCTTCAAGCCATTTTGCGGAATCTGGGCTCACCATCGCTTCTTCATAGTTCATAGGTTCATCATGATCTAGCAGCATGACTTCTAGAACAGGATTACCGTACCACTCTGGCGCGGATCTCAATCTGGTTGATCTACGAGGTTCAGTAGTATCTTGTCCTGAAGTTTCATGATCATTATCATTAGCTTCCTCACTAATTGGTGTAGGTGTCGCAGAAACAGGTTTCTGTGATGTACTACTTTCCAATAAGGGAGCAGGTACAGTTACCTCGTCAAGTTCTACTTTCCTCCCACTCACATCTTTTGACAGAAACTCCTTCTCCAAAAAGTTTCCGAACTTAGCCACAAAAGTCTTGCCTTCGGATCTATGATAGAAGGTGTATCAAATAGTCTCCTTTGGATATCCTATGAAGACACATTTCTCCGATTTGGGTTCGAGCTTATCAGGTTGAAGCTTTTTCACATAAGCATCGCAGCCCCAAACTTTCAGAAACGACAACTTTGGTTTCTTGCCAAACCATAGTTCATAAGGCGTCGTCTCAACGGATTTTGATGGTGCCCTATTTAACGTGAATGCGGCCGTCTCTAAAGCATTACCCCAAAACGATAGCTGTAAATCAGTAAGAGACATCATAGATCGCACCATATCTAGTAAAGTACGATTACGACGTTCGGACACACCATTACGCTGTGGTGTTCCGGGTGGCATGAGTTGCGAAACTATTCCGCATTGTTTCAAATATACACCAAACTCGTAACTCAAATATTCTCCTCCACGATCAGATCGTAGAAACTATATTTTCTTGTTACGATGATTTTCAACTTCACTCCGAAATTCTTTGAACTTTTCAAATGTTTCATTAAGTAGATATACCCATATCTGCTTAAGTCATCTGTGAAGGTGAGAAAATAACGATATCCGCCACGAGCCTCAATATTCATCGGACCACATACATCTGTATGTATGATTTCCAACAAATCTGTTGCTCTCTCCATAGTACCGGAGAACGGTGTTTTAGTCATCTTGCCCATGAGGCACGGTTCGCAAGTACCAAGTGATTCATAATCAAGTGGTTCCAAAAGTCCATCAGTATGGATTTTCTTCATGTGCTTTACACCGATATGACCTAAACGGCAGTGCCACAAATAAGTTGCACCATCATTATCAACTCTGTGTCTTTTGGCTTCAATATTATGAATATGTGTGTCACTACTATCGAGATTCAATAAGAATAGACCACTCTTCAAGGGTGCATGACCATAAAAGATATTACTCATATAAATAGAACAACCATTATTCTCTAATTTAAATGAATAACCGTCTCGCATCAAAGAAGATCCAGATATAATGTTCATGCTTAACGCTGGCACCAAATAACAATTATTTAGGTCTAATATTAATCCCAAAGGTAGATGTAGAGGTAGCATGCCGACTGCGATCACACCGACTTTGGAACCGTTTTCCACGCGCATCGTCACCTCGTCCTTAGCCAATCTTCACTTAATCCGTAGTCCCTGTTTCGAGTTGCAAATATTAGCAACAGAACCAGTATCAAATACCCAGGTGCTACTGCGAGCATTAGTAAGGTACACATCAATAACATGTATATCACATATACCTTTTTTCACCTTGCCATCCTTCTTATCCGCCAAATACTTGGGGCAGTTCCGCTTCCAGTGACCAGTCTGCTTGCAGTAGAAGCACTCAGTTTCAGGCTTAGGTCCAGACTTGGGTTTCTTCTCTTGAGCAGCAACTTGCTTGCTGTTTTTCTTGAAGTTCCCCTTCTTCTTCCCTTTGCCTTTTTTCTTGAAACTAGTGGTCTTGTTGACCATCAACACTTGATGCTCCTTCTTGATTTCTACTTCCGCAGCTTTCAGCATTGCGAAGAGCTCGGGAATAGTCTTATTCATCCCTTGCATATTATAGTTCATCACGAAGCTCTTGTAGCTTGGTGATAGTGATTGGAGAATTCTGTCAATGACGCAACCATCTGGAAGATTAACTCCCATTTGAATCAAGTGATTATTATACCCAGACATTTTGAGTATATGCTCACTGACAGAACTGTTCTCCTCCATCTTGCAGCTATAGAACTTATTGGAGACTTCATATCTCTCAATCCGGGCATTTGCTTGAAATATTAACTTCAACTCCTGGAACATCTCATATGCCCCATGACGTTTAAAACGTCGTTGAAGTCCCGGTTCTAAGCCGTAAAGCATGGCACATTGAACTATCGAGTAGTCATCAGCTTTTCTCTGTCAGACGTTCATAACATCTGGTGTTGCTCCAGCAGCAGGCCTGGCACCCAGCGGTGCTTTCAGGACGTAATTCTTCTGTGCAGCAATGAGATAATCCTCAAGTTATGGACCCAGTCCATGTAATTGCTACCATCATCTTTCAACTTTGCTTTCTCAAGGAACGCATTAAAATTCAACGGAACAACAGCACGGGCCATCTATCTACAATCAAACATACATAAGCAAGATACTATCAGGTACTAAGTTCATGATAAATTTAGGTTCAATTAATTATATTACTTAAGAACTCCCACATAGATAGACATCCCTCTAATCCTCTAAGTGATTACGTGATCCAAATGAACTAAACCATGTTGGATCATCACGTGAGATGGAGTAGTTTCATTGGTGAACATCACTATGTTGATCATATCTACTATATGATTCACGCTCGACCTTTCGGTCTCCGTGTTCCGAGGCCATATCTGTATATGCTTGGCTCGTCAAGTATAACCTGAGTATTCCGCGTGTGCAACTGTTTTGCACCCGTTGTATTTGAACATAGAGCCTATCACACCCGATCATCACGTGGTGTCTCAGCATGAAGAACTTTCGCAACGGTGCATACTCAGGGAGAACACTTCTTGATAATTTAGTGAGAGATCATCTTATAATGCTACCGTCAATCAAAGCAAGATAAGATGCATAAAAGATAAACATCACATGCAATCAATATAAGTGATATGATATGGCCATCATCATCTTGTGCTTGTGATCTCCTTCTCCGAAGCACCGTCGTGATCACCATCGTCACCAGCGCGACACCTTGATCTCCATCATAGCATCGTTGTCGTCTCGCCAATCTTATGCTTCCACGACTATCGCTACTGCTTAGTGATAAAGTAAAGCATTACAGCACAATTGCATTGCATACAATAAAGCGACAACCATATGGCTCCTGCCAGTTGCCGATAACTCGGTTACAAAACATGATCATCTCATACAATAAAATTTAGCATCATGTCTTGACCATATCACATCACAACATGCCCTGCAAAAACAAGTTAGACATCCTCTACTTTGTTGTTGCAATTTTACATGGCTGCTACGGGCTTAAGCAAGAATCAATCTTACCTACGCATCAAAACCACAACGATAGTTTGTCAAGTTGGTGTTGTTTTAACCTTCGCAAGGACCGGGCGTAGCCACACTCGGTTCAACTAAAGTTGGAGAAACTGTCACCCGCAAGCCACCTATGTGCAAAGCACGTCGGGAGAACCGGTCTCGCGTAAGCGTACGCGTAATGTCGGTCCGGGCCGCTTCTTCCAACAATACCGCCGAACCAAAGTATGACATGCTGGTAAGCAGTATGACTTATATCGCCCACAACTCACTTGTGTTCTACTCGTGCATATAACATCAACACATAAAACCTAGGCTCGGATGCCACTGTTGGGGAACGTAGTAATTTCAAAAAATTTCCTACGCACACGCAAGATCATGGTGATGCATAGCAACAAGGGGGAGAGTGTGATCTACGTACCCTTGCAGATCGACAACGGAAGCGTTAAGTTGATGTAGTCATACGTCTTCACGGCCCGACCGATCAAGCACCGAAACTACGACACCTCCGAGTTCTAGCACACGTTCAGCTCGATGACGATCCCCGGACTTCGATCCAGCAAAGCGTCGGGGAAGAGTTCCGTCAGCACAACGGCGTGGTGACGATCTTGATGTACTAATGTCGCAGGGCTTCGCCTAAGCACTGCTACAATATTATCGAGGACTATGGTGGAAGGGGGCACCGCACACGGCTAAGAATATGATCACGTGGATCAACTTGTGTGTCTTGGGGTGCCCCCTGCATCCGTATATAAAGATTCAATGGGGAGGTGCGGCCGGCCAGGACGAGGGCACGCCAGGAGGAGTCCTACTCCCACCAGGAGTAGGATTCCCCCCCCCCTTTCCTAGTTGGAATAGGATTCAGGAAGGGGGAAAAAGGAGAGAGAGAAGGAAGGGGGGCGCCGGCCCCCTCTCCTTGTCCTATTCGGACTAGGGGGGAAAGGGGCGCGCGGCCCCGCCCTGGCCACCTCTCCTCTCTTCCACTAAAGCCCACGAAGGCCCATCTACCTCCCGGGGGTTTCCGGTAACCTCCCGGTACTCCGGTAAAATCCCGATTTCACTCAGAACACTTCCGATATCCAAATATAGGCTTCCAATATATCAATCTTTATGTCTCGACCATTTCGAGACTCCTCGTCATGTCCGTGATCACATCCGGGACTCCGAACAACCTTCGGTACATCAAAACGCATAAACTCATAATATAATTGTCATCGAAACCTTAAGCGTGCGGACCCTACGGGTTCGAGAAAAATGTAGACATGACCGAGACATGTCTTCGGTCAATAACCAATAGCGGGACCTGGATGCCCATATTGGTTCCTACATATTCTACGAAGATCTTTTATTGGTCAGACCGCAGAACAACATGCGTTGTTCCCTTTGTCATCGGTATGTTACTTGCCCGAGATTCGATCGTCGGTATCCAATACCTAGTTCAATCTTGTTACCGGCAAGTCTCTTTACTCGTTCCATAATACATCATCCCGCAACTAACTCATTAGTTGCAATGCTTGCAAGGCTTAAGTGATGTGCATTACCGAGAGGGCCCAGAGATACCTCTCCGACGTTCGGAGTGACAAATCCTAATCTCGAAATACGTCAACCCAACATGTACCTTTGGAGACACCTGTAGAGCACCTTTATAATCACCCAGTTACATTTGGTAGCACACAAAGTGTTCCTCCGGCACACGGGAGTTACATAATCTCATAGTCATAGGAACATGTATAAGTCATGAAGAAAGCAATAGCAACATACTAAACGATCGGGTGCTAAGCTAATGGAATGGGTCTTGTCAATCAGATCATTCAACTAATGATGTGATCCCGTTAATCAAATGACATCTCTTTGTCCATGGTTAGGAAACATAACCATCTTTGATTAATGAGCTAGTCAAGTAGAGGCATACTAGTGACACTCTGTTTGTCTATGTATTCACACATGTATTATGTTTCCAGTTAATACAATTCTAGCATGAATAATAAACTTTTATCATGATATAAGGAAATAAATAATAACTTTATTATTGCCTCTAGGGCATATTTCCTTCAGTCTCCCACTTGCACTAGAGTCAATAATCTAGATTACACAGTAATGATTCTAACACCCATGGAGCCTTGGTGTTGATCATGTTTTGCTCGTGGAAGAGGCTTAGTCAATGGGTCTGCTACATTCAGATCTGTATGTATCTTGCAAATCTCTATGTGTCCCACCTGGACTAGATCCCGGATGGAATTGAAGCGTCTTTTGATGTGCTTGGTTCTCTTGTGAAATCTGGATTCCTTGGCCAAGGCAATTGCACCAGTATTGTCACAAAAGATTTTCATTGGACCCGATGCACTAGGTATGACACCTAGATCAGATATGAACTCCTTCATCCAGACTCCTTCGTTTGCTGCTTCCGAAGCAGCTATGTACTCTGCTTCACATGTAGATCCTGCCACGACGCTTTGTTTAGAACTGCACCAACTGACAGCTCCACCGTTTAATGTAAACACGTATCCGATTTGCGATTTAGAATTGTCCGGATCAGTGTCAAAGCTTGCATCAACGTAACCGTTTATGATGAGCTCTTTGTCACCTCCATATACGAGAAACATATCCTTAGTCCTTTTCAAGTACTTCAGGATGTTCTTGATCGCTGTCCAGTGATCCACTCCTGGATTACTTTGGTACCTCCCTGCTAGACTTATAGCAAGGCACACATCAGGTCTGGTACACAGCATTGCATACATGATAGAGCCTATGGCTGAAGCATAGGGAACAACTTTCATTTTCTCTCTATCTTCTGCAGTGGTCGGGCATTGAGTCTGACTCAACTTCACACCTTGTAATACAGGCAAGAACCCTTTCTTTGCTTGATCCATTTTGAACTTCTTCAAAATCTTGTCAAGGTATGTGCTTTGTGAAAGTCCAATTAAACATCTTCATCTATCTCTATAGATCTTTATGCCTAATATGTAAGCAGCTTCACCGAGGTCTTTCATTGAAAAACTCTTATTCAAGTATCCCTTTATGCTATCTAGAAATTCTATATCATTTCCAATCAGTAATATGTCATCCACATATAATATCAGAAATGCTACAGAGATTCCACTCACTTTCTTGTAAATACAGGCTTCTCCGAAAGTCTATACAAAACCAAATGCTTTGATCACACTATCAAAGCGTTTATTCCAACTCCGAGAGGCTTGCACCAGTCCATAAATGGATCGCTGGAGCTTGCACACTTTATTAGCTCCCTTTGGATCGACAAAACCTTCCGGTTGCATCATATACAACTCTTCTTCCAGAAATCCATTCAGGAATGCAGTTTTGACATCCATCTGCCAAATTTCATAATCATAAAATGCGGCAATTGCTAACATGATTCGGACAGACTTAAGCATCGCTACGGGTGAGAAGGTCTCATCGTAGTCAACCCCTTGAACTTGTCGAAAACCTTTTGCGACAAGTCGAGCTTTGTAGAGATTAATATTACCGTCAGCGTCAGTCTTCTTCTTGAAGATCCATTTATTCTCAATTGCTTGCCGATCATCGGGTAAGTCAACCAAAGTCCATACTTTGTTCTCATACATGGATCCCATCTCAGATTTCATGGCTTCAAGCCATTTTGCGGAATCTGGGCTCACCATTGCTTCTTCATAGTTCATAGGTTCATCATGATCTAGCAGCATGACTTCCAGAACAGGATTACCGTACCACTCTGGCGCGGATCTCAATCTGGTTGATCTACGAGGTTCAGTAGTATCTTGTCCTGAAGTTTCATGATCATTATCATTAGCTTCCTCACTAATTGGTGTAGGTGTCGCAGAAACAAGTTTCTGTGATGTACTACTTTCTAGTAAGGGAGCAGGTACAGTTACCTCGTCAAGTTCTACTTTCCTCCCACTCACATCTTTTGACAGAAACTCCTTCTCCAGAAAGTTTCCGAACTTAGCAACAAAAGTCTTGCCTTCGGATCTGTGATAGAAGGTGTATCCAATAGTCTCCTTTGGATATCCTATGAAGACACATTTCTCCGATTTGGGTTCGAGCTTATCAAGTTGAAGCTTTTTCACATAAGCATCGCAGCCCCAAACTTTCAGAAACGACAACTTTGGTTTCTTGCCAAACCATAGTTCATAAGGCGTCGTCTCAACGGATTTTGATGGTGCCCTATTTAACGTGAATGCGGCCGTCTCTAAAGCATAACCCCAAAACGATAGCTGTAAATCAGTAAGAGACATCATAGATCGCACCATATCTAGTAAAGTACGTTACGACTTTCGGACACACCATTACGCTGTGGTGTTCCGGGTGGCGTGAGTTGCGAAACTATTCCGCATTGTTTCAAATATACACCAAACTCATAACTCAAATATTCTCCTCCTTTGATTAACGAGCTAGTCAAGTAGAGGCATACTAGTGACACTCTGTTTGTCTATGTATTCACACATGTATTATGTTTTCGGTTAATACAATTCTAGCATGAATAATAAACTTTTATCATGATATAAGGAAATAAATAATAACTTTATTATTGCCTCTAGGGCATATTTCCTTCCATAACTATCCCTCAACATGCAACAAAGAGTCACTCCAAAGTCACTAATAGCGGAGAACAAACGAAGAGATTATGGTAGGATACGAAACCACCTGAAAGTTATTCTTTCCAATCAATCTGTTGGGCTATTCCTATAAGTGTCACAAACAGCCCTAGAGTTTGTACTAGAATAACACCTTAAGACACAAATCCACCAAAACCCTAATGTCACCTAAATACTCCAATGTCACCTCAAGTATCCATGGGTATGATTATACAATATGCATCACTGAAATCTCAGATTCATCTATTCAACCAACACATAGGACCTCAAAGAGTGCCCCAAAGTTTCTACCGGAGAGTCAAGACGAAAACATGTGCCAACCCCTATGCATAGATTCCCAAGGTCGCGGAACCCGCAAGTTGATCACCAAAACATACATCAAGTGGATCAATAGAATACTCCATTGTCACCACAAGTATTCCACGCAAGACATACATCAAGTGTTCTCAAATCCTTAAAGACTCAATCCGATAAGATAACTTCAAAGGGAAAACTCAATCCATTACAAGAGTGTAGAGGGGGAGAAACATCATAATATCCAACTATAATAGCAAAGCTCGCGATACATCAAGATCGTATCACCTCAAGAACACGAGAGAGAGAGATCAAACACATATCTATTGGTACATACCCTCAGCCCCGAGGGAGAACTACTCCCTCCTCGTCATGGAGAGCATCGGGATGATTAAGATGGCCACCGGAGAGGGATTCCCCCCTCCGGCAGGGTGCCGGAACGAGTCTAGGTTGGTTTTCGGTGGCTACGGAGGCTTCTGGCGGCGGAACTCCTGATCTATTGTGCTCCCCGAAGTTTTTAGGGTATATGGGTATATATGGGAGGAAGAAGTATTTTGGTGGATCTCCGGGCTGTCCACGAGGCAGGGGGCACGCCCCCACCCTCGTGGGCTGCACGGGACTCTCCTGGTCCATCTTCGATAATCTGCGGGCTTCTTCTGGTCCAAAAATAAGTTCCGTGAAGTTTCAGGTCAATTGGATTCCGTTTGATTTTCCTTTTCCGCGATACTCTGAAACAAGGAAAAAACAGAAACTGGCACTGTGCTCTGGGTTAATAGGTTAGTGCCAAAAATAATATAAAAGTGCATCATAAAGCCCATAAACATCCAAAACAGATAATATAATAGCATGAAACAATAAACAATTATAGATACCTTAGAGACGTATCAGCATCCTCGAGTAGGTAAATGATAAAAACAGAATTTTTGATGTGCAATGCTACCTAACATATTCATCATGCATTTATCTTTATTGTAGCAAGAATATTCAGATCCATAAGATTCAAGAAAAAAGTTTAATATTGACATAAAAACAATAATACTTCAAGCATACTAACTAAGCAATCATGTCTTCTCAAAATAACATGGCCAAAGAAAGTTCATCCCTACAAAATCATATAGTTTGGTCATGCTCCATTTTCGTCACACAAGAATGCTCTCATCATGCACAACCCCGATGACAAGCCAAGCAATTGTTTCATACATTAGTAATCTCAAACTTTTTTCAACTTTCACGCAATACATGAGCGTGAGCCATGGATATAGCACTATGGGTGGAATAGAATATAATGGGGGGGGGGGTTATGTGGAGAAGACAAAAAGGAGAAAGTCTCACATCGACGTGGCTAGTCAATGTGCTAGGGAGATGCCCATCAATTGATGTCAATGCAAGGAGTAGGGATTGCCATGGAACGGATGCACTACAGCTATAAATGTATGAAAGCTCAACAAAAGAAACTAAGTGGGTGTGCATCCAGCTTGCTTGCTCACAAAGACCTAGGGCACTTGAGGAGGCCCATTGTTGGAATATACAAGCCAAGTTCTATAATGAAAAATTCCCACTAGTATATGAAATTGACAAAACAAGAGACTCTCTATCATGAAGATCATGGTGCTACTTTGAAGCACAAGTGTGGAAAAAAAGATAGTACCATTGTCCCTTTAATTTTATTTTTTATTTTTTTATTTTTATTTGGCCTTACTTTTATTTTTATTTTTTTGGGCCTTCCCTTTTTTTATTTGGCCTTTCTCTTTTTTTTGGGGGGGGGGGACAATGCTCTATAAATGATGATCATCACACTTCTATTTATTTACAACTCAAAGATTACAACTCGATACTAGAACAAGATATGACTCTATATGAATGCCTCCGGCGGTGTACCGGGATTGCGATGAATCAAGAGTGACATGTATGAAAAATTATGAACGGTGGCTTTGCCACAAATACGATGTCAACTACATGATCATGCAAAGCAATATGACAATGATGATGCACGTCATAATAAACGGAACGGTGGAAAGTTGCATGACAATATATCTCGGAATGGCTATCGAAATGCCATAATAGGTAGGTATGGTGGCTGTTTTGAGGAATATATAAGGAGGTTTATGTGTGACAGAGCGTATCATATCACGGGGATTGGGTGCACCGGCGAAGTTTGCACCAACTCTCAATGTGAGAAAGGCAATGCACGGTACCGAAGAGGCTAGCAATGATGGAAGGGTAAGAGTGCGTATAATCCATGGACTCAACATTAGTCATAAAGAACTCACATACTTATTGCAAAAATCTGCAAGTCATCAAAAACCAAGAATTACGCGCATGCTCCTAGGGGGATATATTGGTAGGAAAAGACCATCGCTCGTCCCCGACCGCCACTCATATGGAAGACAATCAAATAACACCTCATGATTCAAATTTGTTACACAACGTTTACCATACGTGCATGCTACGGGACTTGCAAACTTCAGCACAAGTATTCCTAAAATTCACAACTACTCAACTAGGACAACTTTGATATCACTATCTCCATATCTCAAAACAATCATCAAGTATCAAACTTCTCTTAGTATTCAATGCATTTATATGAAAGTTTTTATTATATCCCTCTTGGATGCCCATCATATTAGGACTAATTTCATAACCAAAGCAAATTACCATGCTGTTCTAAAGACTCTCAAAATGATATATGTGAAGCATGAGAGTTCATATATTTCTATAAAATAAAACCACCAGCGTGCTCTAAATGGATATAAGTGAAGCACTAGAGCAACAACAAACTACTCGGAAAGATATAAGTGAAGATCAATGAGTAGTCGAATAATTATACAACTATGTGAAGACTCTCTAACATTTAAGAATTTCATATCTTGGTATTTTATTTAAACAGCAATAAAAATAAAATAAAATAAAATGACGCTCCAAGCAAAACACATATCATGTGGCGAATAAAAATATAGCCCCAAGTAAAGTTACCGATGAACGAAAGACGAAAGAGGCGATGCCATCCGGGGCATCCCCAAGCTTAGGCTCTTGGTTGTCCTTGAGTATACCTTGGGGTTCCTTGGGATCCCCAATCTTAGGCTCTTGCCACTCCTTATTCCATAGTCCATCGAATCTTTACCCAAAACTTGAATATTTCACAACACAAAACTTAACAAAAAACTCGTAAGCTTCGTTAGCGAAAGAAAACAAAACACCACTTCAAGGTACTGTAATGGACTCATTCTTTATTTATATTGGTGTTAAACCTACTGTATTACAACTTCTCTATGGTTTATAAACTCATTTACTAGCCATAGATTCATCAAAATAAGTAAACAACACATAGAAAACAGAATCTATCACAAACAGAACAGTCTGTAGTAATCTGGATCACATGTATATTTATAGAACCCCAAAAATTCTAAAATAAATTGCTAGACGTGAGGAATTTATCTATTAATCATCTTCAAAAGGAATTAACTAAATAGAACTCTCCAATAAAAAATGGCAGCAATTCTCGTGAGCGCTAAAGTTTCTGTTTTTTACAGCAAGATCAAAAAGACTTTCCCCAAGTCTTCCCAACGGTTCTACTTGGCACAAACACTAATTAAGCACAAAAAAACACAACCAGAACAGAGTATAGATAAATTATTTATTACTAAACAAGCGCTATCATTTAGCGCCCCTAGCTAGGCATGATGATTTCAACGATGCTCACATAAAAGATAAGAATTGTATCATAAAGAGAGCATCTTGAAGAATATGACTGGCACATTTAAGTCTAACCCACTTCCTATGCATAGGGATTTTGTGAGCAAACAACTTGTGGGGACAAGAATCAACTTGCATAGAAAGGTAAACAAGCATAACTTCAAAATTTTAAGCACATAGAGAGGAAACTTGATACTATTGCAATTCCTACAAGCATATATTCCTCCTTCAAAATAATTTTCAGTAGCATCATGAATGAATTCAACAATATAACTATCACATAAAGCATTCTTTTCATGATCTACAAGCATAGAAAATCTACTACTCTCCACATAAGCAAAATTCTTCTCATTCATAATAGTGGGAGCAAAATCAACAAAATAATTATCATGTAAAGCATAAACCAATTGAAAAGTAAAATCATGATGACAAGTTTCATGGATATCATTATTCTTTATAGCATACAAGTCATCACAATAATCATCATAGATAGCAACTTTGTTCTCATAATCAATTGGAACCTATTTCGGAATAGTGGATTCATCACAAAATAAAGTCATGACCTCTCCAAATCCACTTTCATCAATATAATCATCATAAATAGGAGGCATGCTTTCATCATAATAAATTTGCTCATCAAAACTTGGGGGACAAAAAATATCATCTTCATCAAACATAGCTTCCCCAAGCTTGTGGCTTTGCATATCATTAGCATCATGGATATTTAAAGAATTCATACTAACAACATTGCAATCATGCTCATCATTCAAATATTTAGTGCCAAACATTCTAATGCATTCTTCTTCTAACACTTCGGCACAATTTTCCTTTCCATCATACTCACAAAATATATTAAAAATATGAAGCGTATGAGGCAAATTTAATTCCATTTTTTGTAATTTTCTTTTATAAACTAAACTAGTGATAAAACAAGAAACTAAAAGACTCGATTGCAAGATCTAAAGATATACCTTCAAGCACTCACCTCCACGGCAACGGCGCCAGAAAAGAGCTTGATGTCTACTACACAACCTTCTTCTTGTAGACGTTGTTGGGCCTCCAAGTGAAGAGGTTTGTAGGACAGTAGCAAACTTCCCTCAAGTGGATGACCTAAGGTTTATCAATCCGTAGGAGGTGTAGGATGAAGATGGTCTCTCTCAAGCAACCCTGCAACCAAATAACAAAGAGTCTCTTGTGTCCCCAGCACACCCAATACAATGGTAAATTTTATAGGTGCACTAGTTCGGCGAATAGATGGTGATACAAGTGCTATATGGATGGTATATAAGGGTTTTTGTAATCTGAAAAATATAAAAACAGCAAGGTAAGTAATGATAGAAGTGAGCACAAACGGTATTGCAATGCGTTGAAACAAGGCCTAGGATTCATACTTTCACTAGTGCAAGTTCCCTCAACAATAATAACATAATTGGATCATATAACGATCCCTCAACATGCAACAAAGAGTCACTCCAAAGTCACTAATAGCGGAGAACAAACGAAGAGATTATGGTAGGGTATGAAACCACTTGAAAGTTATTCTTTCCAATCAATCCATTGGGCTATTCCTATAAGTGTCACAAACATCCCTAGAGTTCGTACTAGAATAACACCTTAAGACACAAATCAACCAAAACCCTAATGTCACCTAGATACTCCAATGTCACCTCAAGTATCCGTTGGTATGATTATACGATATGCATCACACAATCACAGATTCATCTTTTCAACCAGCACATAGGACCTCAAAGAGTGCCCCAAAGTTTCTATCGGAGAGTCAAGACGAAAACGTGTGCCAACCCCTATGCATAGATTCCCAAGGTCATGGAACCCGCAAGTTGATCACCAAAACAAACATCAAGTGGCTCAATCGAATACCCCATTGTCACCACGGGTATCCCATGCAAGACATACATCAAGTGTTCTCGAATCCTTAAAGACTCAATCCTTAAAGACTCAATCCGATAAGATAACTTCAAGTGTTCTCGCGATACATCAAGATCGTATCACCTCAAGGACACGAGATAGAGAGAGAGAGAGAGAAATCAAACACATAGCTACTGGTACATACCCTCAGCCCCGAGGGAGAACTACTCCCTCCTCGTTATTGAGAGCACCGGGATGATGAAGATGGCCACCGGAGAGGGATTCCCCCCTCCGGCAGGGTGCCAGAACGGGTCTAGGTTGGTTTTCGGTGGCTACGGAGGCTTCTGGCGCCGGAACTCCCGATCTATTGTGCTCCCCGAAGTTTTTAGGGTATATGGGTATATATGGGAGGAAGAAGTACGTCGGTGGACCTCCGGGCTGTCCACGAGGCAGGGGGGCGCGCCCAGGGGTGGCGCCCCCCACCCTCGTGGGCAGCCCGGGACTCTCCTGGTCCATCTCTGATACTCCGTGGGCTGCTTTTGGTCCAAAAATAAGTTCCGTGAAGTTTCAGGTCAATTGGACTCCGTTTGATTTTCCTTTTCTGCGATACTCTAAAACGAGGAAAAAACAAAAACTGGCACTGGGCTCTGGGTTAATAGGTTAGTGCCAAAAATAATATAAAAGTGCATAATAAAGCCCATAAACATCCAAAACAAATAATATAATAGAATGGAACAATCAAAAATTATAGATACGTTGGAGACGTATCACATATTATCTACTATGATTCAATTTTTCCTTATTGATTGCATGCATGCATTCTAATTTGAATACTAAATTGTTTTATCTTTCTTCTGGATTAGTTAGATAAAAGCTATGGACAATATCGACAGAGAAGGAGAAGAGACTATGTTCGACATCATACGCTCCCCGAGCCCAAATGGGAATGAAGAAGATGACGGCTCGCAATATATATGTTGCTTCCATTTCATAACTGTTTCGTTGAATTTGCTTCATGATATATATATATATATATATAGAGAGTAGCACTATTCTAATCCTGGAACTAGAATAACTATTTGGATCACGTCATGCCCTATATATAGGAGCCGCGGAGGTCGTGAGAGACCCACCGGACTGTACAATACAAAAACCCACCCCATCCACTGCCCGATCCCCTCCCCTGACCTCCCCAAATCCCCTCCCCTGACCTTCCCCGATCGCCGCCGCTGCCTCCCTCCCTGAATCGCGCCGCCGCCGCCATCCTCCCGGGATAGCGTTGCTGTCGCCGCCACCCTCCCTGGTTCGCGCCTCCGCCGCCTCCCTCCCTGGATCACAACGCCGTCGCCCACCACTCCTGCGACACACCTCCGCCGCCACCCACCCTGTCCCCGACGCGCGTGCAACCTTCCGCACGGATCCGGTCGGGGTCGGCGAGATCCACGTGGCCGACCACAAGTTCTGCACTATCCCACGACATCCATCCAACGAGATCGACTGATTTGAACAAAATCAGTCCATCGCCACCCGCGCACGGCTTGGATTCTGCACGTCGCCGCCATGAGATGCAGTCTACTAGCTCACCTCTGCGACCATGCCTCCTCACCTCTGCCATCGATGGTCGCCACTGTACTCAAGGTCTCTTGTACATGCCATGGCCTGGGGCCCCAACCCCTTATGCTACAGGATCCTGGGGTCGCCGCTGGACCCGTCGCCGTCAGCCTCCCCGACCTTCTCTGGTTACTTGGACAGGACTGCCCTTGCCATTGAGCGCGACCAGTGCATGTATTTCGTACACGACCAAGCCACTGTGTTCATCTTCAGTTCTGCGCCGACCAGTTGCATAATAGTAGCGGTATGTTCAGGTTCAGAGCACATGTTCTGTTGAAAAGATTCCCATTTTGCCTAATTATATTGCAATCCTACAAGTCTATGAGCCATGCTCTGAATTGTGAACATATACTGATAACACAAGTTACTTGGTGCACTGTCAAGGTTCAGGAAAGGATGCAGGCTTCCACAGGGTGCTTGAAAAATGCCACTTTCCCAATCTCGTCTCTGTCTGAGCACGAAGCCACCGCTGCCCGTCAGTGCTTGGTCAACGACCGACCGAACAACTCTTCCCTCTCCACCACGAGAAGTTCGTCACCTCACGCGCGAGCAGTCCATCTATCGCCTCCCGTGCAAGCACTCCATCACCTCACACAGTGTCCGTTCGACAGAGTTTGTCCTTTTGAAGAAGCAGAAAATGGAGTTTGAAGTGGCCGCGGGCAGGTGGTGGCGTGGTTGTAGAAGAAGAAGCGCTGGTGCGAACTCGTCCATCCGGCGCTAGTATACCAGTATGATTTGGAGGCGAAGAATTTGTTGTGTCTCTTACCATGAATCTCTGTAGCTATGGAAACTTGGCTTCCTGTAAATTTTTAAGATATATCGCTAGCACTTTGTTCCCCAAGTGTGTTTGCATTAATGTGTCACATCCCTAGCTGCTGGTAGTGCTCTAGGCTAGCTTCATGTGTGCATCATGTTTAAATTTTTGAAACCTGAACTGAGGAATTTTGGAAGCCTCAAAAACTTAAAATAAAAGAGGGGCAAAGAACCCTGGTAAATGCATTCAATGTTTTCAAAATGGCCTTAAATAATGTTGGTTATATTTTGGCAAGGGTTTTGCACCAAACCAAAAATAATGAACATTTTTGAGGAATATTTTG
This sequence comes from Triticum aestivum, assembly GCF_018294505.1. Taxonomy (NCBI): domain Eukaryota; kingdom Viridiplantae; phylum Streptophyta; class Magnoliopsida; order Poales; family Poaceae; genus Triticum; species Triticum aestivum. The sequence goes on along the minus strand of NC_057812.1, from coordinate 54,378,899 downwards.
AGCACTGAATTTAAATCATTACTTTATTTGCATTTGGAACTATATTCATAACTTGTATAGAATATATTTCCAAATACCCTGAAACATTTTATGTGCTTTTGGAAAAGTCCATTAAGCAGCATAAATATTTTCAGAGGAGTTTTTGGCATTGTTTGAATTATTTTTAAATTCAAAACAGTGGCAAAACAGATTAAATAAAAGAAAACAGAACTGAAATAGAAATAAAAGAGAGAGAGAGAAGGAAGTTACCTGGCCTCACCCGTGCAGCCCACCAGAGCCGGCCCAGCTCCTGTGCTGGTCCAGCACTGTGCGGCCCAGCCCACCGCAGTCGCCACCGTCTTCAACCTCCTGCCAGTAGGCAGGAGGGCGTGTGCCCGACGCGCGCGCGCACGCGCCGGCCACCTCATGCTTGCCGCTTGCTCCAGGACGTCGCTAGGTGCGCCACGCCACCCCCTCGGACCCCTCTCACTCTTCCTCGAGGCCCCGCCCCTCTGCTCCCTCTCTCTCGCCCGAACCCGAACGCAGCCATCGCCGCCGACTAGAACCACCGCGGCCACAGGTCCTCCCTCGCCTCTCCGACGCGCCCCCGAGCTACGCCGTGACGTCCCCGTCCCTACCACGGAGCCACAAGACGCCGGACGCCCTGGAGCGCCGTCACCGACGCCATCTTCTTCCTCTGCACCGACGGCCGTCGTCGCTTGATTCGCCGCCCACAGAGCGTCCCCGGCCTCGCCCTCGCGCTCGTTGGACTCGCGGTGAGCCGCTGACCCGTTCCCCTCTTCTTCCCATGCCGTTTGGCCGCTCTAGCCATTGCTTCCGCCGGACCCGAGAGCTCGCCGCCGCCGTGCCCCATCACCGTCGTGGCCAGAGCCACCGTGGCTCAAAGTCGGGCACACCACCGTGCTCCAAACCTCACTAGGAGCACGTAGAATCCACCAGCTTCCCCTCCCGAGCACCACAACGCCAAACCCGCAGGTGCCCGAACTCCGGCCGCCGCCTTGGAGCTCGCCGCCGTCGACTCAGGCCACCCCAGCTCCTCCCGTTCGCTCCATTAGATGCGCTGCTTTGCCAGCTAGCCGTAGCCGCAAACCACGAGTAAAACGGTGCCCTGTAGCGCAAACCCGACGCGGACGCCGCCGCGATCTGAGGTTGCCGGCGGTTAAACGCCGGCAGCTGACGTGGCGCTGATTTAGTTAGCACTAATGACCACGCTAAACACCCCCACAGCCACTGACAGCGGGCCCCACCCCTGGTCAAACCCCAGTCAGCGCTGGGTTTGACCGGGATTAGGTCCTGTGTCACTGACGTGTGGCCCCCACACGTCAGGTTTGACCGAGCCAGCCCAGTTGACCCTGCTGACGTCACTGTGACGTGGTGCTGACGCCATAATCATTTCTGGATTTAATATTATTCAGGAAATTCCAGAAAATGCCTAAAACTTCTAAAAATCATAGAAAATTAACCGTAACTCCAAATTAAATAAATTATATATGAAAAATTATCAGAAAAATTCAAGGAATCCATCTGTACCATTTTCATGCATGTTAGAACAACTTATAGCTGCTGTTTAGCACAAATCAATTAAATGGCATTTGAATAATCACATATGGAGTTTAAATTTGAATCTTGTATTCAAACCAACTTCATTTAATCTGTTGCTAGTTGCATTAGCTCAAAACACATTCATATTGCCATGTCATAGCATGCATCATATTGTGCATTGCAATGATCGTGTTTCTTCTGTGTTTGCCGGTGTTGTTCCCCCTCGGTAGACGTTGTACCGACGATGTGATCGTTGACACTGATGAAGACTCAATGTTATCTTCAGAAGTGCCAGGCAAGCAAAACCCCCCCTTGTTCATTCCGATACAATCCTACTCTCTCGCTCCTGCTCCCTTTTACTGCATTAGGACAACATCGATTCATCTGTTACTTGCTGCGGTAGCTGAACCCCTTTATCCTTTGCATGACCTGTCATTGCCACAGTAAATAGATGAAACCCACTAGCATGAGTAGGAGTTGTTTGAGCCCTGTTGTGCCTACTCATTCATGTTTGTTTGTCATGCCTGCTACTGCTTAGAGTTGAGTCAGGTCTGATTCATCGGGGATGAATCAGAGGTGTGTGAACATGTCCTACTATGTGTGAGCTAAGTGTGTGAACACGATTTGGTAAAAGGTATCGGTGAGAGGCCATGTAGGAGTACATGGTGGGTTGTCTCATTGCAGCCGTCCTCAGGAACTGAGTTCTGTGTTTGTGATCCATGATTCAGCTACTACCACGCATTGGGCCCGAAACCAATGGACCCTCTCGGTTTCTTAATCACCCTTGTCCTCTGTCCAGGAGTTGCAAGTAGTTTCTGGTGTTTGTAGTATGCTGGAGGCCGTGGGCAGCGCTGACCGTAGGGGTGGGCTGTGATGCGGTAGGCACGTGGCCGGGTAAACCGGGCGCCCGTTTGGTGTCACGGAACCCTGTTCACATCGTTTGGGGCTGTGAGCGAAACTCCGGCCGGATCTCCTCATGGATGGAACCCGAATAGGCGATAAACCTGGACTAGAGACTTAAGTGTTTAGGCAGGCCGTGGCCGACACCCACGTTGGGCTTCCGCTTGAAGGTTGCCGAGTACATGTCGTGTAAACGGCGGTAACTGGTGAGAGCGTGTGTGAAGAAGTACACCCCTGCAGGGTTAACATCATCTATTCGAATAGCCGTGTCCGCGGAAAAGGACTTCTGGGTTGCTTATATCAGTTCATAGACAAGTGAAAGTGGATACTCTAAAATACGCAAGATAAGCGTGAGTGCTATGGACGGCGTTCTCGTAGGGAGACGGGAGCGGATCCATAGTGGTGTATTGATATGGTGAATATGTGGACTCGTGTGCGCCACCTGAAGAGTTACTTGCAATCATGGTTTAGGTTAGCCATTGAGTCAAAGCTGGCTTGCTGCAGTTAAACTCCACCATCCCCTTTGTTGATAATGATGCATATGTAGATAGTTCTGATGTAAGTCTTGCTGGGTACATTTGTACTCACGTTTGCCTATTTTATGTTTTTGCAGAGAGACTTCAGTCTCACTAGTAATTCCGCGTGGTCTTCGACGTTTAGCTTGTTACCTCAGCTACGATCTTGTGCCTCGGCAGGATTGGTAGATAGTCAGGCTTCTCAGCCTTTTTCATTTATAGATGTCTGTACTCAGACATGTTAAGCTTCCGCATGTGCTTTGACTTGTATGCTCTGATTGTTGGGTCATGAGACCCATGTTTGTAATATCTCGCTCCTCGGAGCCTATTGAATAAATTACTTGAGTCGTAGAGTCATGTTGTGATGCCATGTTGTATTTGCACATATCGAGCATATTGTGTGTATGCTATTGAAATGCTTGGTATGTGTGGGATCTGACCATCTAGTTGTTTATCTTTAGTAGCCTCTCTTACCGGGAAATGTCTCCTAGTGTTTCCACCGAGCCATGGTAGCTTGCTACTGCTCCGGAACACTTAGGCTGGCCGGCATGTGTCCTTCTTCGTTCCTGTGTCTGTCCCTTCGGGGAAATGTCACGCGATGAATACCGGAGTCCTGTTAGCCCGCTACAGCCCGGTTCACCGGAGTCCTGCTAGCCCAGTGCTACAGCCTGGATTCACTCGCTGATGACCGACACGTTCGATGCTGGGTCATGGATGCCTGTCCCTGTAAGTCTGTGCCACTTTGGGTTTACGACTAGCCATGTCAGCCCGGGCTCCTTATCATATGGATGCTAGCGACACTGTCATATACGTGTGCCAAAAGGCGCAAACGGTCCCGGGCAAAGGTAAGGCGACACCCGTGGAATACCGTGCGTGAGGCCGCAAAGTGATACGAGGTGTTACATGCTAGATCGATGTGGCATTGAGTCGGGGTCCTGACAGCGTTGGTATCAGAGCTTGACTGCCTGTAGGATTACCAAGCCAAACTGGTCGATGTTGAGTCTAGAAATTCTTTAGTTATATGTAGGGGAATTGATTGTGGGATGGAACGTAAGGCTCTTTTTACTCCTTATACCTCATGGCCTTCTGATCTGAGTCATCATCTTCTCTTCTACGGGGATTAAGAACTAGGCTATCTCTTCTTTCTATTAGGATCACATGTTACTAATCAGTGGACTTATAAGATTGTTGGATTTAAGTCTCAGTTCAGTTCCTACTACTTCCGTATGTTAATTGTTGATCTCGAAACCTTGATATTGTGCTTCTGAGTGGTTATGCCACCATTTTTGTGAATGTCTCAAATCTTTTCTGAGCATTTACAGCCGTTATGCTGTCCGAGTCATCCCAGGTTTCTAAGTAGTCTGATGCAATTGCAAATCCTTTCTTCCCGTTTCAATGTTCCCATGGGCCAGATTAACCACACTAATCAGTGAGTTGAGGTACTCCGTTACCTTGACATATATGTTGGAGATATTATTATGACCCTAGGTGTCTTAGGGGATCATCTAGTAATTTAGCCATGATTTGTGTTCCCAGTGTGATGATTCTGGCCATCATTCTCGAAAGCATCCCGTGATGCTACTTAGTAATAGGTATTCTGTTCCTGGGTTCTTGAACCCGAGATTCACTCTACCTACTTCATGTTGATAGTAATTGCTAGTGCCTTTAGGATATTAGTAACCTTTGCGATAGTCCTTGAAGTCCGTGGTATCTTCTTCTTCCAAATACCATGAACTACTTATGGCAGAAATTCCTCGTTGAACTGAAATATCACAATAGGATTATTCTTGATGAGTTCTCCATTATATATTGTGGCTCTGCCAGTTCTACCTTTCTGCATGGGTTATCCGGAAGAAATATGTTGAACTTCGTTCGACATACTAATCTATGCATCCACAACTCAGAAAATTATATGTTCCTTTGAGTTGTCCCTCTTTAGTTGTCTACTGACCTTCGTCTATCAATTGATATCAAGGGTATGCATGCATTCGTTTATCGATGCCTATTACCCTTGTGGTCCGTCAAGCCATTCTGTCCTGAATGACTTGGAGAAACAAACTCCAGTACCTCATCCATATCTAGGATTGGGTCAAAGTAGTTGTATTCCGCAGATCAAATGCCAATCCAGCTTTTGTTCTGTTCTACCTTGGAGTATTACCTTATTTTATATCGAGATTGTTATAGGAATTGCACACCATCCTATGAACTCTTGGTACAGTGATACTTCTTGCCATCATTGCTCATTCCTCGGATCCTGTGTTATTGTAACCGGAATGCCGACAAATGAATTATGGTGTATGAAGTCAATACTGCTAGCAACTCTATTGCTTGGTAGTTAAATGGACGATAACCTCGTTCTTAGCGTGTTGATTGTTGAATCGTCACCCTAAGACTGATTGTGCTACCTAGTCCCTATTTCTGGTGCACTCCTCGACCAATGAGTTAGGAGTTATTTCAAGTCCTCACTCATTTGATCATGTCGTCTTGCCCTCAAAGGCAAGATTGTTCTCAAGTTTAGTAACATACCGGTGGTTCGTGATTTTCCGAATATCTTCTCGGAAGTATTACCAGGTTGTCCCCTGACTGTTATGTTGAGCTCGTGATCAAGTTGGTTTCTTGTGAACCACCTTCTCTCCAAGAATCGGTGTTAGATATCCCTGAGCTAGTTGGTTAAGCTAGACAACAACTTGGAGAGTTGGAAGATAAAAGCTTGCCTGACTTAGTTCGTTCCAAAGGGATATCCTTGTGTAGTGTGTGTTGGAGAAAGATGATATCTTCATCGATTGGTCCCTGTGATCAGTTGCTGGACCTATTGTCTTATCAAAACTTTGATTTGGGTATGGGCTATCCTCAAATCAAGTCAGAACCAACGATGTTCGTAATGTTGTCTTACTCGTGGATTTTCCTCGAGCATACACCATTACATCTTTTGGTCTGATCAATGCTATCACTGTGTTCACTTAACTATGGAATTCCTTTTATATGGAAACCTGGATGAATTGTTGTTGAGCCCATCGACAACATCCTTGTCTTCTCCATAATTTTGCTGAACATTAAGTTAGTGTTGGAAACTTTTGAAAGCATTTTCTTCATGCTAGCTCATGAAGTATTTGTTTGATGAAAGGAGTGACTTCCTCTTATACACGTGCATTTGGTGAAAGTTGCCGCCGTGGATTTGAGAAAGTTAGTTTTGCTTCCTCTGGAATCATCCCAAGTCAGTCATGCATACGTGCGAAGTATTCTGTGGTCTGGAGACTTGCAACCTTCATTCCATATGTGTTCCGAGCACACCAAGCCACTGATTGAGTTGTTCAAAGATAAAGGAGTCTGTTCAAGGTGAACTCTTTGGACTTCCACGCGTGGAGACTTCGATGTCATTAATGATGGTTCCCCACCTGAACTCGGTAGTGTTTTGTTGTAAGACTACCATGTGATAATGTTTGTCTGGGACAACGTGTTCACATGTGTGTAGCAGAACCAGCTCATGTTTTGGAGCTTGCTATCGTAGTTCGCTCCCCGAGAATCTCGCAACGTCATCTCGTCGATTTGTGTTGCAAACTTTCATTTTTCTTCCCAGACTCGATGAGTCTGGAATATCCTGACACCAACCAGATCTGAATCTCAGGCAGATATAATGGTTGGAACATTTCCCAAGAACTATAATATTGGTCCCTCGATAACCGGTAAGGTGGATGTCGTGGCCAACACACCCAGCCGGAAGACCTGTTATTATAATATCATGATTGAGGAAGCTGGGCACCTCCCCATGAGGACTTCGTAGGATTTACCTCCGTAGTTATTCCTTATGGATTCCTGTGCTCCCGAAGTCCGACCTTTTTACTTGATGTTCTAGATATCAAACCATATCTATGAATGGGTTACACTAGCACATCAAGGAGAACATTAGAAGCGGAGTGCTAAATGTCTCTCGGTCGATCATCCAGATTTTGTTTCCTTGGCCTCGCTAAGGTGAAATCTGAGAAAGTGTTATCCTCCTTTGCATCTGCATCGCCCATCGCTATTCATCATGGTAGTATGTTGTGTTGTCAGCACCCTTGACACGGATGTTGATAAAATCTTGATGATTATGGAAATGCTCAAGTTCTTGAGAGCACGCACAAGCGCTACGTGTTATCATCGGCACTAACTGGGATTCCTCTCAGTTTCCTCGGCAATGCTATGACCCTTTCAAACAGTGAATCCACTCTCTATTGTTGGGTTCTTCCCTAGTTACCAGAATCATTCCCAGCATTTGCATTTTGTTCCTAGCTTGCACCGCCAATGTGCCATTCTACCATGGGTCTCTTCCATTTCCGGTGGAAAGCAAATTCATCCATTACGTTGTCTTCAACAAGGTAATCCACATCACCCAAGTCCGAGTATGCCATTCTACCGACCCCGCCAATCGATTGCTGTGAATTGCCTTAGGTTGGTTTAAAGAGTCTCAATGATCTCTGAATCAAAGGTAATTCTTTTTGCCACTTAAGGAAATAATCTACAAATCACCCTCCTTCAGGATGTTTCGTCGTGGTATCATGGCAACTCAACTCCTCGCTACATGGACAATCGTTTACCACCTTCTTAAGTGTGGAATTGTTGTCCACCTAGAGAACCTTCGTCATCCGTTTCCTTCCACCCCTCTTGATGTGTATCTCGTGTCTCAACCCGAGAGATGGTCCTATGTCTCATTCCGTGAGTTGTTCAATCTTCGAGAAGATCGACCCTTCTAGAGTCTCCTTCTTCCCTCCATGTCATGTTGACAAGATTTCTCAAGGCAAGACTTCAAGACAATGATGGTGAATGAATCAACGTTCAACTGAAGTGCAACCTGGATCGTGAAGATTATACTAGTCTGCGTTACCCTTCACCTTACCCTACGCTTGAATCTCGAGACGAGATTCTTGTTTAGTGGGGGTGAGTTGTCACATCCCTAGCTGCTGGTAGTGCTCTAGGCTAGCTTCATGTGTGCATCATGTTTAAATTTTTGAAACCTGAACTGAGGAATTTTGGAAGCCTCAAAAACTTAAAATAAAAGAGGGGCAAAGAACCCTGGTAAATGCATTCAATGTTTTCAAAATGGCCTTAAATAATGTTGGTTATATTTTGGCAAGGGTTTTGCACCAAACCAAAAATAATGAACATTTTTGAGGAATATTTTGAGCACTGAATTTAAATCATTACTTTATTTGCATTTGGAACTATATTCATAACTTGTATAGAATATATTTCCAAATACCCTGAAACATTTTATGTGCTTTTGGAAAAGTCCATTAAGCAGCATAAATATTTTCAGAGGAGTTTTTGGCATTGTTTGAATTATTTTTAAATTCAAAACAGTGGCAAAACAGATTAAATAAAAGAAAACAGAACTGAAATAGAAATAAAAGAGAGAGAGAGAAGGAAGTTACCTGGCCTCACCCGTGCAGCCCACCAGAGCCGGCCCAGCTCCTGTGCTGGTCCAGCACTGTGCGGCCCAGCCCACCGCAGTCGCCACCGTCTTCAACCTCCTGCCAGTAGGCAGGAGGGCGTGTGCCCGACGCGCGCGCGCACGCGCCGGCCACCTCATGCTTGCCGCTTGCTCCTGGACGTCGCTAGGTGCGCCACGCCACCCCCTCGGACCCCTCTCACTCTTCCTCGAGGCCCCGCCCCTCTGCTCCCTCTCTCTCGCCCGAACCCGAACGCAGCCATCGCCGCCGACTAGAACCACCGCGGCCACAGGTCCTCCCTCGCCTCTCCGACGCGCCCCGAGCTCCGCCGTGACGTCCCCGTCCCTACCACGGAGCCACAAGACGCCGGACGCCCTGGAGCGCCGTCACCGACGCCATCTTCTTCCTCTGCACCGACGGCCGTCGTCGCTTGATTCGCCGCCCACAGAGCGTCCCCGGCCTCGCCCTCGCGCTCGTTGGACTCGCGGTGAGCCGCTGACCCGTTCCCCTCTTCTTCCCATGCCGTTTGGCCGCTCTAGCCATTGCTTCCGCCGGACCCGAGAGCTCGCCGCCGCCGTGCCCCATCACCGTCGTGGCCAGAGCCACCGTGGCTCAAAGTCGGGCACACCACCGTGCTCCAAACCTCACTAGGAGCACGTAGAATCCACCAGCTTCCCCTCCCGAGCACCACAACGCCAAACCCGCAGGTGCCCGAACTCCGGCCGCCGCCTTGGAGCTCGCCGCCGTCGACTCAGGCCACCCCAGCTCCTCCCGTTCGCTCCATTAGATGCGCTGCTTTGCCAGCTAGCCGTAGCCGCAAACCACGAGTAAAACGGTGCCCTGTAGCGCAAACCCGACGCGGACGCCGCCGCGATCTGAGGTTGCCGGCGGTTAAACGCCGGCAGCTGACGTGGCGCTGATTTAGTTAGCACTAATGACCACGCTAAACACCCCCACAGCCACTGACAGCGGGCCCCACCCCTGGTCAAACCCCAGTCAGCGCTGGGTTTGACCGGGATTAGGTCCTGTGTCACTGACGTGTGGCCCCCACACGTCAGGTTTGACCGAGCCAGCCCAGTTGACCCTGCTGACGTCACTGTGACGTGGTGCTGACGCCATAATCATTTCTGGATTTAATATTATTCAGGAAATTCCAGAAAATGCCTAAAACTTCTAAAAATCATAGAAAATTAACCGTAACTCCAAATTAAATAAATTATATATGAAAAATTATCAGAAAAATTCAAGGAATCCATCTGTACCATTTTCATGCATGTTAGAACAACTTATAGCTGCTGTTTAGCACAAATCAATTAAATGGCATTTGAATAATCACATATGGAGTTTAAATTTGAATCTTGTATTCAAACCAACTTCATTTAATCTGTTGCTAGTTGCATTAGCTCAAAACACATTCATATTGCCATGTCATAGCATGCATCATATTGTGCATTGCAATGATCGTGTTTCTTCTGTGTTTGCCGGTGTTGTTCCCCCTCGGTAGACGTTGTACCGACGATGTGATCGTTGACACTGATGAAGACTCAATGTTATCTTCAGAAGTGCCAGGCAAGCAAAACCCCCCCTTGTTCATTCCGATACAATCCTACTCTCTCGCTCCTGCTCCCTTTTACTGCATTAGGACAACATCGATTCATCTGTTACTTGCTGCGGTAGCTGAACCCCTTTATCCTTTGCATGACCTGTCATTGCCACAGTAAATAGATGAAACCCACTAGCATGAGTAGGAGTTGTTTGAGCCCTGTTGTGCCTACTCATTCATGTTTGTTTGTCATGCCTGCTACTGCTTAGAGTTGAGTCAGGTCTGATTCATCGGGGATGAATCAGAGGTGTGTGAACATGTCCTACTATGTGTGAGCTAAGTGTGTGAACACGATTTGGTAAAAGGTATCGGTGAGAGGCCATGTAGGAGTACATGGTGGGTTGTCTCATTGCAGCCGTCCTCAGGAACTGAGTTCTGTGTTTGTGATCCATGATTCAGCTACTACCACGCATTGGGCCCGAAACCAATGGACCCTCTCGGTTTCTTAATCACCCTTGTCCTCTGTCCAGGAGTTGCAAGTAGTTTCTGGTGTTTGTAGTATGCTGGAGGCCGTGGGCAGCGCTGACCGTAGGGGTGGGCTGTGATGCGGTAGGCACGTGGCCGGGTAAACCGGGCGCCCGTTTGGTGTCACGGAACCCTGTTCACATCGTTTGGGGCTGTGAGCGAAACTCCGGCCGGATCTCCTCATGGATGGAACCCGAATAGGCGATAAACCTGGACTAGAGACTTAAGTGTTTAGGCAGGCCGTGGCCGACACCCACGTTGGGCTTCCGCTTGAAGGTTGCCGAGTACATGTCGTGTAAACGACGATAAGTGGTGAGAGCGTGTGTGAAGAAGTACACCCCTGCAGGGTTAACATCATCTATTCGAATAGCCGTGTCCGCGGAAAAGGACTTCTGGGTTGCTTATATCAGTTCATAGACAAGTGAAAGTGGATACTCTAAAATACGCAAGATAAGCGTGAGTGCTATGGACGGCGTTCTCGTAGGGAGACGGGAGCGGATCCATAGTGGTGTATTGATATGGTGAATATGTGGACTCGTGTGCGCCACCTGAAGAGTTACTTGCAATCATGGTTTAGGTTAGCCATTGAGTCAAAGCTGGCTTGCTGCAGTTAAACTCCACCATCCCCTTTGTTGATAATGATGCATATGTAGATAGTTCTGATGTAAGTCTTGCTGGGTACATTTGTACTCACGTTTGCCTATTTTATGTTTTTGCAGAGAGACTTCACTCTCACTAGTAATTCCGCATGGTCTTCGACGTTTAGCTTGTTACCTCAGCTACGATCTTGTGCCTCGGCAGGATTGGTAGATAGTCAGGCTTCTCAGCCTTTTTCATTTATAGATGTCTGTACTCAGACATGTTAAGCTTCCGCATGTGCTTTGACTTGTATGCTCTGATTGTTGGGTCATGAGACCCATGTTTGTAATATCTCGCTCCTCGGAGCCTATTGAATAAATTACTTGAGTCATAGAGTCATGTTGTGATGCCATGTTGTATTTGCACATATCGAGCATATTGTGTGTATGCTATTGAAATGCTTGGTATGTGTGGGATCTGACCATCTAGTTGTTTATCTTTATTAGCCTCTCTTACCGGGAAATGTCTCCTAGTGTTTCCACCGAGCCATGGTAGCTTGCTACTGCTCCGGAACACTTAGGCTGGCCGGCATGTGTCCTTCTTCGTTCCTGTGTCTGTCCCTTCGGGGAAATGTCACGCGATGAATACCGGAGTCCTGTTAGCCCGCTACAGCCCGGTTCACCGGAGTCCTGCTAGCCCAGTGCTACAGCCTGGATTCACTCGCTGATGACCGACACGTTCGATGCTGGGTCATGGATGCCTGTCCCTGTAAGTCTGTGCCACTTTGGGTTTACGACTAGCCATGTCAGCCCGGGCTCCTTATCATATGGATGCTAGCAACACTGTCATATACGTGTGCCAAAAGGCGCAAACGGTCCCGGGCAAAGGTAAGGCGACACCCGTGGAATACCGTGCGTGAGGCCGCAAAGTGATACGAGGTGTTACATGCTAGATCGATGTGGCATTGAGTCGGGGTCCTGACATAATGTGTGAGAAGAAACTATTCTGGGTAAGTATTCGCCTGTGATTTTCCTGAGCTTTGCACTGCTACGTACATAGTTTTTTTGGTAAGAGGTGCTTTTCCGGTCACATGGAACATATCCCATTACTTGAAGATGTTTTTTGAGAGTAATTCTTTGTTTGCTCATTAAGAAAGGCACATATGTTCGTTAAATCGATAGGAGGTGCTTTGTACAGATGGTGTTCATGTAGAAAAATCAAACTAACGTTTGAAAAATGTGCAGTAGAAGTTCATGTCAAACTAACGGGGTGATTCAGGGTTTATTCTTGAAAAAGTGGAGAAAACTGTACATGCTCTGTAGGTCAAAAGTTTGGCATTAATTTATGTTTTGCGAAGGTCAAAATGTTGTGTTCGAGAAGGTCAAGTGTGTTATCTTAGCAAATTCAAAATAAAATTTGAACATGCAAGGTAAAACAGGCAAGAGAGCAAAAAGAAAGGGAGAAGTTCAATTTCTAAAGATGACGCGGTACACAATGTGTAGACCAATGTTAAAAGAAAAAAAAAGAAATGAGAAGTTCAATTTCTAAAGATGACGTGGTTCGACGTGCTAAACAATGTTGAAAGAAAACAAAAAGAAAAGGAGAAGTTCAATTTCTAAAGATGACGCGGTTTGATGTGCAAACCAATGCAAAAACACACACAAATATGTTTTTTTTGGTGTCTTAAAATATTTTTATTTCATAAAAAAGGATTAAATAGATAAAACCAGGAAGTCCATATTAAAAAGATGGAAAAGTTCGATGATTATAGAAAACTCAGATTTTCCTCGTTATTAAAGAATTGAAACAAGAAGTTAAAAAATTAAATAACAAGAAGTTCAACTTTTAATAAATAGAGCGCTTCAAAATTATATAAAAAAGATTAAGAAATAAAATCAGGAATTCCATATTAAAAATATGAGAAGTTCGATGATTATAGAAAACTCAGATTTTCCTCGTTATTAAATAATGGAAACAAGAAGTTCAAAAAGAAAAAACAAGAAGTTAAACTTTTAAAAATATAATGCTTCAAAATTTCATAAAAAAAGATTAAGAAATAAAACCAGGAAGTCCATATTAAAAAGATGGAGAAGTTTGATGATTATAGAAAACTCAGATTTTCCTTGTTATTAAATAATGAAAGCAAGAAGTTCAAAAATAAAATAATAAGAAGTTCAACAATTAAAAATAGTGCACTTCAAAATTCATAAAAAAAGATTAAGAAAAATCAAAATAAAAATTCATAAAAAAACTTAAATATTTTCACGTAACCGAGAGTGGTCCAGGTTGATAACTGCCAGAAGTTCATGTACTACACAATGTGCATTTTTTATTGAAAAAAAGAATAAAAAAATCAAAGGCTAAAAGTTTTGTTTTTATAAGTTCAAGCACTTCGTCGGAGAAAGTTAAAAAATATATTGTGAGAGAGATTTGTACAAAAAGAATATCATGTGTAACACTGATGATGGATGAGAAAATTACAAACGAAAATACATAACAGAAGTTCAATTGAAAATAGCAAGAAGTTCAATTACTATAGTGGATGAATTTTAGATGAAAAACTTTTGAAATTGTCGCGAATATGAAAAAACGATCAACACGGGAAAGTTAAGTGCTTACAGTAGCTTTCCACCGGTATATCACTTTCTCAATTCCGGTGAGTGGATGGAGAGTTACGGGCAGTGAATTGAGACCTACGAGCAAAAAATTCACGTGAAAAACAGAGTGAAGTTCAGGTACACGCGCCGAGAAGTTCAGGTTCTTCGCGCGGTGCATTTTCGAAGAATTTGTTTCGCGATATAGGCAGAACGCATGATCCCGCCGTTTTCGAAATTACTTGAAAACGGCTAGGAATCAGAGAAAACCATCAACATGAAAAAGTTTCGCATTTTCCGTAGCTTTTCAGCGGTATATTATTTGCCCCATTCCGATAAAGTTTGTAGAAATTACGGCAAAAATACGTTTTTCGCCATTTTCAAAACTGACTTAAAACCCTAAAGAATTGGGTGAAACAATACATACCAAAAAGTTTCGCACTTGTTCAAGCTTTCCAACGCCATATCATTTGCTGCATTCGGACGAACGGTTAAAAAATTAGCTCGAAAATACGAACTTGGTAGGACTTGGACCATTCAAAATTAGAAAAAAACTTTCAAGATGAAAAAGTCGCGTATTTTCATAAGCTTTCCAACGCCGTATCATATGCATCCATTGGATTAGCCGTTTAGAAATGACATCGAAAAAACGAACTCAGTTGTTCGGTTTATGAAATTTTACGTTTTTTTCAAATTACTCTTATCCATAGGGAATTAGAGAAAACTTTCAACATGTGGAAGGAGCATTTTTGCAGCAGCTTTCCAACGCCATATTATATGCCTCATTCCGATAAACGGTTTAGAAATGCAATCGAAAATACGATTCACGTTTTTTGTACGAAGAAAAACAGTTTTCAAAACTTCTCTTAAACCATTTATATTTTGCCAAAAATTTAAGTTGGTTCATGATACCTATGTCCATAGCTTTCCAACGGTATATGGCAAGCCCCATTTTGGCAATGTTTGCGGAAGTTCAACCTAGTTCACAGGGAAGTTCAACGTACTACTAGCGGGGCAGGTCAGGTTGTGATCGGAATATTATTCTGATCTCGTGATCAGAATAATGTTTATGTATATATATATATATATATATATATATATATATCTGTGTGTGTGTGTGTGTGTGTGTGTGTGTGTGTGTGTGTGTGTGTGTGTGTGTGTGCATCTCTGACAGGTATATAGATCAACGATGGCGAGGAAGTGGTACGCCGTGTATGTAGGGCATGTTCCGGGTGTGTACGATGAGAGGCCAGAGTGATCAGGCCCAAGTCTCTGGCTTCTCCGGCGGAAGCCAGAAAGGGTTTGATAGCAGAGCGGAAGCCGAAGCTAGTTACTTGAGATTCATAGCACAACAGGGGATTCAGAACCAGTGCCGCTGCAAAAACTACTACATAATACCGCTTTTGATCATCATGATCGCTCTTATCTTCTATGCGGTCATATCATAGTCTACATAGATGATGAAACATGAGTATGTGACCATGTAGTTGCATGTATTGAGAACTTGTAATGACTTGTAACGTTATTTCGAGACATGTGTTTGACCATGATTGATGATGATGAGATACTTGAGACATGTCGAGACTTCTAATAACTTTGGCTCATCGATGACTCACTTGCTTTTCAATGAATATGCATGTTATTATATAAATGGTGGATCTGTTTAATTGTGTACAGAGCCAAAACGCGATTTTTTTTTACAAAAGTTAGCAGTGGCGTGGGGGTAAAGATTACCAGTAGCACTCAAGTAACAGTAGCGCTGGCTAGTGCCACACGCTGTAGATAATTACCCGTAGCGCTGGTTGGAAGCGCGCTACATCTAGATTTATATACCAGTAGTGCTGGGCCAAACAAGCGCTACTGCTAAAAAATAGCAGTAGCGTGCCTGCCTGCGCTACTAATAGCAAAAAACAAGCGCTACTGGTAAGGGTTTTCCTAGTAGTGAGAGGTGGAGATATAGTTCCTCTCTCATAATAATTGCAAGTAGGAGCAGCAAGCACATGCATATTATATCTATCAAAATCATCATATGTAGAAGTAGAACGCAACCCATCAATATAATTCTTAATAAGCGCAAACTTCTCCGATATAGTGTAGTAGGGAGAAATCAAAAAGATAATAGGACTATCATGTGTGGCTGTAATAGTAAAAATTTCTTTCATAACATAAGGAACGATAGCAAGCTCATCTCCTTAAGCATCATTCATATTGGCATCATGGCCACAAGCATAAAAAGCATCAAGTTCATCAAAAAGGGATATTTCAAATGAATCAAATGGATCATAGCAATTATCATAGCAATCATCCTTTGGTAAGCATGAAGGGAAATTAAACAATGTATGAGTCGAAGAGTTACTCTCATTAGAAGGTGGGCACGGGTAGCTAATCCGCTCTTCCTCCTTTTGTTCTTCGCTCTCCTCGTCATTTTTTCAGCTAATGAGCTCATAGTGTCATCAATTTCTTCTTCCATAGTTTTCTGCAAAATACTAGTCTCTTCTTGGACAACGGAGACTTCCTCAATAAACGCATCAATATCGACATTATATTCATAATTCTCATAGCAATATTTAAGTATAGCAAACTTTTCGGTCCTATAAACATCATCATCAAAAGCTTCATACTTCTCAAACAAATATTCAATTTCGTAAGCACCCTTAAAAGTAACGAATTCTTCTATTCGTTCCACATCATAGTAATCATATATACCATTAGCATAAGAAGGTAAGGTTTCATTATCGTTAAATATGCATGAAAAGGGAAGGTGTGTGATAACCCACAAGTATAGGGGATCGCAACAGTTTTCGAGGGTAGAGTATTCAACCCAAATTTATTGATTCGACACAAGGGGAGCCAAAGAATATTCTCAAGTATTAGCAGCTGAGTTGTCAATTCAACCACACATGGAAACTTAATATCTGCAGCAAAGTATTTAGTAGCAAAGTAATATGATAGTAGTGGTAACGGTAGCAAAAGGTAACGATAGCAAAAGTAATGTTTTTGGTATTCTGTAGTGATTGTAACAATAGCAACGGAAAAGTAAATAAGCGGAGACCAATATATGGAAAGCTTGTAGGCAATGGATCGGTGATAGAGAATTATGCCGGATGCGGTTCATCATGTAACAGTCATAACCTAGGGTGACACAGAACTAGCTCCAATTCATCAATGTAATGTAGGAATGTATTCCGAATATAGTCATACGTGCTTATGGAAAAGAACTTGCATGGAATCTTTTATCCTACCCTCCCGTGGCAGCGGGGTCCTAGCGAAAACTAATGGATATTAAGGCCTCCTTTTAATAGAGTACCGGACCAAAGCATTAACACATAGTGAATACATGAACTCCTCAAACTACGGTCATCACCGGGAGTGGTCCCGATTATTGTCACTTCGGGGTTGCCGGATCATAACACATAGTAGGCGACTATAGACTTGCAAGATAGGATCAAGAACTCACATATATTCATGAAAACATAATAGGTTCAAATCTGAAATCATGGCACTCGGGCCCTAGTGACAAGCATTAAGCATAGCAAAGTCATAGCAACATCAATCTCAGAACATAGTGGATACTAGGGGTCAAACCCTAACAAAACTAACTCGATTACATGATAAATCTCAGCCAACCCATCACCGTCCAGCAAGCCCGCGATGGAATTACTCACGCACGGCGGTGAGCATCATGAAATTGGTGATGGAGGATGGTTGATGATGACGATGGCGACGGATTCCCCTCTCCAGAGCCCCAAAAGGACTCCAGATCGGCCCTCCCGAGAGGTTTTAGGGCTTTGCGGCGACTTCATATCGTAAAACACGATGAATCCTTCTCCAGGGGGGCCACAAAAGTGAATATATAGAGTTGGAGTTGAGGTCGGAGGAGCTCCAGGGGGCCCAAGAGGTAGGGGGCGCGCCCCCACCCTCGTGGCTGGGGTGTGGGCCCCCTAGTCTTGATCTTTTGCCAGTATTCTTTATTATTTCCAAAAAGACGCTCCGTTGAGTTTCAGGTCATTCCGAGAACTTTTGTTTCTGCACATAAATAACACCATGGCAATTCTGCTGAAAACAGCGTCAGTCCGGGTTAGTTCCATTCAAATCATGCAAGTTAGAGTCCAAAACCAGGGCAAAAGCGTTTGGAAAAGTAGATACGACGGAGACGTATCAATGTGGAGTATTCATCCTAGAGCAACAAGTATAATCATATCTCAAGCATAGTTGTCGAGCATACCAATGAAACATATGAATTTGATCCCATAAGAGTTTCCCTTTTTGAGTCAAGCAATAATCTCTAAAGTATTCATGTTGATCCGTACATTCCAGAGCAAAGGGAAGAGAGCAGCGAGGCGTTGCGAGTCTTCTAGCTCTACAGGAGACAGGGTCTGGCAAAAACCAACGTCCCACTGTATGGAGATCGAAGGGGAAGGAACGGAATAGAAAATAACATAAAAAGAGGAAAAGACATAGAGAGACGCCCCTCACCTGTCGACCAGTCTAACTAGAACCGCACCGAGGGGCCATCTTCAACAGAAAGTTTGACCAAGGAACGAAAAATTCCTGGACATTGATAAATTGTCACCATAATTGGGAGCCACCAACAGCCGAAGCAAACATAGGGCTGGATACAGGAAAGAATTTGCCTTTAAGGATACATAACCACAATGTCTCAGAATCAGAGCAAATAATTCGCGACCATCACTGAATAATAAGGCATTTGTTCATGATTGAATTGTTAATAATACCCAACCCCCAAGGTTTGGGGGTGACACACAATCCTCCATTTAACTATCCTATATTTCTTCTTATTATCCGTGGTGTTCCAATAAAATCCACCCCTATGCTTGTCAAAACCCGCATGAGTACCTTCCAGTAAACGGTAAAAACCCATAAGAAACATAGGAAAGGAGGAAAGACAAGCATTAATAGAGAGCATATCTGATGTGGTGAGATCTCTTGGAAGATATTGATAGTAAGATGCTTTAGCAAGGAGTATAGGTCCTGATGGTTGAAGATTCTCGGAAGGCTTCATCGACTTTGCTTGTGACTGGAGCTGGCGCTGGCATATCGTGTTGTTTGATGTTCCTGTGTGGCACTGGCATATCATTCGGTGTTCTGCGGAAATAGTTTCATGATGATGTTTGCTAGTGAATTATGTTTGTTATGGTTTGAACATTACATGGGTGGTAACAAGTTTTCGGCCTGTAGCTTAGAGTATCGATTTCGAGCTCTTAGTAGCAGGTTTCCTGTTAGTCCCCCCGACTCGTTTCGCCTCTCTTAGTCCCCTTTCTTGCTTTAACAAGTTCTTCTCTCGGTTTGCTACCACTGGGACGGTGCTAAAACGATTGTGTATTTTCGTTAAGAATTAGTGGAACAAGCAAGCCCGATTGGAAAAATATATGACACCAGCCCTTCACTGGGATCTCGCGGCGCTTCTTTTTTACTTCACCAGCGTATTAGAGACAGCTCTCCAGCCAAAGATGTGAACCAGCTGCTTCCAAACTTGTTGTTCGCTGTACTGCTGTGTACTCGAGGACAGTGTGTTCAGTGCTTGCTTTTTTTCATAGTTTCAAGCGAGCAAGTCAGGTACTCAGGTTCCCAGCATGGCAAGGTTCTGATATGCAGGATGGCCTCTACATGAATTGGTTCAGAGGTTGCTCGAAGGTGTGCTTTATCCCATACTCCATGTTGGTCCAGCAAAATTGACACTCGATTCAGCCTGGACTGGCCCCCGTGACTGATTGGTGTGAGTGCTGTGGAGCGAGGGATCCAGTTGCCATTACCGATGTGCAATATCATCCTTTCCTTTAATAGCTCAAGCCCATAGGTAATAGCAGTCCAAGTAGATAATGGCTGACCAGGAAACACCATATCCAAATTATTGCCCTCGTGTTAGGAAACTAGGATCGCTAATCTCACAATCACAGGGTAGACAGAGGTTTTTGCATCACGTGCAACATTGCGACTTCTCCCGTTTTTATTTAACTGCTATTTATTTGCTACAAGGAAAGAGATGCCGGTGGCAATCCTAACTATGCGCAATGATCCGCTGGACTCGCGCCATCCCACGAGCGCCGATCATGCCTCCTAGGCCACCTGTGAGACTACCAGGCCAACGACGTGATGACGTCGATCTTCAGGCCCATGCAAAGCTACATGCATGGCACGCACACATGGCAGCTCATTCCCTGCCTATCTAATTATTTGAACAGGAAATAAACTAACAAAACCAAAGACAGCTCAACGACTAGATTAGCTAACACCTGGGGATAGTGCCCAGCCTTCAGCACACGTGCACAAAGACTGACTGGTGACTAGATCATCTGCCATGCTTGTCGCGCAAGGAGGGCCTGATTGAAGATTCTCATATCTCTAAAGCCCATGCCGCCCTGACATTTTTTCTAGTCATCTTCTCCCAATGCAGCCAATGCATCTTGCGCTTTCCCTCCATTAGAATTGTGTCAAATATTTATACAAGGTAGGTTACACTTGGACTTGGAGTCGTATTGTGTGTAGACAAGGTATGAGTTGTGTTCGAGTAGGATACTTGTATCCCGAGCCTCTTAAATAATGCAGGGGTAGACACATGATGTGACATATGCCAACATAATAGCACATGCACGTAGGGGGAGCCGGCGCCGTGTGCCAGAGCCCTAACTACTAGGGTGCGGTATTATGATGGTGTCATGAGGAGCACCCATAGTCATGCTCCGGGGGTGTAGCCATGTTGATGAATCAATAGATAAATCTCCGTGTTATGCCTTGTGTGACTACTTGGACCTCACATGATCGACTATGCACCTTGCTTATTCTAACAAGTGGTATTATAAGCAAGGTTTGATCCTTAGAGGCCATGGAGTTGTTGATCTATAGGAGGAGGTGAAGCGGAAAGATTCATCGAATTGATTGTGCAGTAATTGGTCATGTGAATGGATGGATACAAGGAAGAGCAATGGTGTGATGTGATTCTATTCGCGTTCCTTGAAGCAATCGGAGTTTGCGATGCGAAATCGAATCGGACGGCTTGATCCATTGTCGGCCGCGACGGGAGTTTTCGCGAGACAGGTATGTTCATGCAGCATCAGTGTAGTAGATCGATTGGATCGATCATACATGGCAGCGGTAAACCAAGGGGCTCCTGGAGCAAGCGAGGAGAGGAGCGCGTCCTGGCAGAGAGCCGACACGCGGACGCCCGTTCGGTGACCAGTACCCAAGCGACGTTGGTCTAGGCAGCAGGGCAGGCCCGTCAGAGCCTATGAATTTCACATTTAAACCATTACAATTATAGCATAGAAATATAAAATTAATTGTGGAAATGGAAATAGAATAATAACAACTTTATTATTGTCTCTAGGCATATTTCCAACAAGATTGCCACACGTGCTAACAATTCGATAAAGGCATGCATCATCATTCGGATATCACAACAGAAGAAAGAAAAGGCTTTGAGGGGGGACATGAGATTTGGGTAGTCAAAATCGTGTTGTCAGTGGTTCTCTTACAGGAAAGACTATCAAGAGACACGTCTTTTTTGCCGAGAGACTTACCTCCTTCACATCAACCAATATATCTCTCCTGCTATGCTCACCACCACCAGATCTCGCTGCTCCCGGCCATGGAGAAGGATCATGATAGCAATAGTATAAAGACTATTTGTAGTAGCATGAAAAAAATAGTCTAGAAATGTAATTTTGACTGGGCACGATGATTTTGCATGCAAACTCAAATTAAATTTGATGATTCACTTCCAAATTCAAGCACAACCAGAAGTTTCTATGACAATTAAAATGGCTCATTTTCGTGTTTTCCTTACCAAAAAAAAATGGTGATTAGTTTTCACCATGTTTGCTCTTTTAGGTCAGAAAACCATCCTCGGTGAAATCTCTGGTTCCTTCTCTTTGTAAAAAACATGATAAAGCTTCTTTCAAGGAAATGGTATTAATAATTTTCTAGGACTCATAGGAGTCGTTAAATTAAATATTTAGGAACATGGTTTTGAATTTTGTGTACTACTACTTGACAATGTTACAGTTTGGCAAACTTATTGATAACTAAATGAAGAGTCGACTCTCGGTATATTGCTCAATTAGCAATGATGATCATTGTCATGCTTACATCACCTCTAGCAGATTCTTCTTCCTCGCCGCTGATGGCCTCTTCCTACCCCTCTTCCTCTCCACCGTTGGCGCCCACATATTGACATAATTACCTTCCGGGCAAAAGGCTGAACACCTCGCTAGCATCAAGAGCACCAAAAGTCGGTGCATTAAAGAGAGGTTGTGGAGGAGTCATCCGGGTGGCGGGACGAGCATGTGATGTTCCTAGCCCCTTGTCGGGGCCACCCAACCTTGTGTAGGTTGCTATCGAGCTGGTGGTGGCAAAGGATGAGACGCGTGGGTCGCACATGAGGAGGACACGACACAAAAGTTGGGGAGACATAGAGGTTCTGAAAGAAGTCTGTTGGACATTGTGGAGGCCCCAACGAACAGTGACAAGGCCTCTGAGGAACAGGAACCAGCGCCGCCACATGACCCGCCAAGTCTACGGTTGACTGTGGCATATGGCGGATGCATCATGGGTCACGGACATTGTCGGGTGGAGACATACAGTTGAGAAGAGGTGGTCAGAGGGCGGAGCGGGGTTGTCCCGAGGCGGCTATCATAGCTGGGGAGGTGGGCGGTGCACATGAGGAGAAGATAACATTCGCCCGGGGAGGGGATCTTCTCTAACGGTCAAAACTATTACACATACTAGATGGTGCTTTTTAAGGAATGTTTGCTGGATAAATAAAGGACAATGAATTTGCTAGAGTGGGCGTTTTCTATATAATAGTGGTGAGAAAATTGCAGTAATACACAACGTTTAGTGGTGACATGACACAAAACCACAAGTCCAAGTGTTTGTAACTAATACCCACAATTCAGGAGGTAATGAGTAACACAAATTAAACCACAAGCATGTCAGGAAGTTCAACAAACTTAACAAGTACATTGGCTTCAAAACTGATTTAGCCCAATCGTCGTTTAGGTTTGATCACCACCACTAGCTAGCTGCCATGAACTGCCCAACGAAATTATGCTCCATTGCTGGCCATTGCCTGAAATGCGTTGTTGAGATGATTCACCTCATTTTATGAACCAAAAGGGCCAGGCTGCATAAATGAAGTTACATGATTTTGTCACTACAATTGTCGTATGTTTATAATGAGAATTGATCTATACTTTAGTTATCTGTTTGTAATAACAAAAAGAATGGAAGACCTATAATTGTATGATGCCATATTCGAGAATAATTTTCAGTTAATAGGGATCCCCAATTAATAGGCATAAGATAAGCTTAATTTTATGTCTCTAGTTATAAGAAGGTTAACAAGTAGAAAGAATTGAGCAAAACTGACCTGCTCATTGATTCTTCCTCCTCTCCACTTCACCACTTGTATTGTCAGCTACGTACCATAGGAGCAATATTGTGTCTTGCGGTATTATTGTTCTGGAATATAATTGCAAGTGATGTTAAATTTTCAAATATTAGGCCTAGATCAAACGATATAAATGTAGAACGAAAATACCTTAAACTGTAAGTAGTCACCAACATCTGGGTTGTATGGAAGATCCAATACCTCATTTTCATACATTAGTTCATTTATATTTTTATGTAGCATCCCATCAAAGTCACTACAAGATAACCCGTTGATTAAATAGATATGACCGACAAAAACAGGAAATATTTAGAGATTAGGCCATAACATATTATCTCATATATTGTATATAAACCTGAAGTATCCTTTGCGGGCATGGCATGCAATATTTGTTAGAGTATGAAGCACACTATGACCATTCGCCACCTGAGGTAAAATGCATGCAATATTTTAGACTAGTCCAGATATGACCTACATAAATCAAAATACAGAAGCATTAAGATACAGATAAATTACCTTGTCTTCTGGGTCAACTAATGGTTTGTAAGGTGGTGCTACAAAAACTCGCCGTTTATCTCTTTCATCCCAAACATCCCTACGGTCATCAAGCACCATGGCCATACTTGGATGACATAAGCTATCTTGAAACACACGCTCAAGTGACTTCTTGGAATCTGACATCCAACAAAAAGAAGGTGCATGAGGTACGAACAAGAGATGTAGTCAGTGTTACTCAGTGTTCCATCCGTCGGCAAATGTCTCATTTACTCATATGTAAAGATTTTATAGTATTTATGGTTGTAAACAATAACATGCATGATGACACAAATAATGCTAATTATTAGCTTTTTTTAAGTCAAAACGCTATGCAATGCTAGCTACGTAACATTAACACAAAGAAATATACTATCTGTTTTCATGTACAGTGTTCAAGAAATACAACTTGGCAGCTAGTAATCTACATACTTATTCCTATCCAGCGTAGCTATCAGTATTTAGCATGCAACCAGTGTGAGACTTATGACAGAAAATAATAAATAATCATGCCTAATTTTACCTGGCCTCACACATATTAAGCGTTGTGAAATCTCATTTAGACTGATCAAACGGCCTTCTGGATCAAGCAGTCTCCATATCTCAAGAGCATAATCTCTTCCGGCCATTGTGCAAACATAGACTTTAAATCTTTGGCGCCCACTGGGAGTATTCAAATAACCCTTCAAATCATCCCAACCAGGCCTTATGTTTACAAAATAACCAGTGCTTGGATCCTGAATGGCATGTAATATTGCAATAAGTAAGAATCAATGATATAAGTAATTAAATATTCACAAGAAAATATGGAAAATATACGAAGATTTCAAACATATTGAAAAATTGTGCAAAAAACATATACTTGAAAATAACTGGTGTAATAAATTAAGAAAGCAGAAACAAGCACGTAAATTTTAGGACAAGAGGAGCTCCAAAAACATCGACAATTAACATTGTACAGACAACGCTATTTTAGTATACTTGTGATGTGTGCATGCTGCTACTAGCACAGCTGTGGTTCTTCTGGACTTTGTTGATTTGGCTTGCGTAAACCAGCTTATTTGGAAATAGACCTACACAGATAATAATGTTTCAAGAATTTTAACCTAATTAAATTGGGTTCAATCTTGAGATCAATGTCACTGTCGCTTGAATCCTGATTAAACTCTGTATTTTATGTTGGCTGCTCCTTATAAGCCGGAAACCCGAAACCATATGCCACATGTCTAACAGAGTAATATCATTGACGTCTAGAACTGCTTTCATAAATTAAACAAAACAATGTAAACAACAATATAAGGGTCCTTTATGGACTTTTAAGATTAGTTTGTATACAACATAAATACTAATCAGCTACAACAAAAATACTAATCTGCTACAACCAAAATACTACGGATATTGTGGCTTAATTTGATGAGCATCACCGAAGAAATTTTCAAACAGCATTTCAACTAGCAACTAATTATATTAAGGATACTTTGGTGATTTACAATATAGTATTAAATTAGGTCATACCGTTGGAGCGATGCGAGTCAGAACCGCATTCCTGCCCTCTAACCTGATTATAGGACGGGTAATAAACTCGAGCTGTCCACTGGGTTTACGCAACATGCCCTGTTCATCATGGCTCCTCACTGTTTGGAGACAACTCATAGTTATAATACCTGTTTCGTTGAAATCGACAAGCAACTGTTTATCGTTAAAAGTCCGATTGAACTCGTCAGACATTGCTGATTCGTTAGCACCATCAAGCTCCGAATCCTCCAAGCCTGACATAATCTTGTCCAACCGACTTTGGAACATTTCCGCTGTGTTAGAAAACACAACGGTTTCATCAAGGTCAAGCACGAGGGCTAGACATCGCTTATTAAGCATCCAAAGGCATGCCGCGTAAAGCCCCGTTGGTGCAGACCAACACCAGAAGCAAGCTAGACCTTTCACCTGCTTGCTTTGCATAGCAATGAGGTGTAGTTCCTCCTCTCCGGCCTCCACCACAGCAGTCTACACACAGCACAATGATTGGATGAGACGAATTAATAATTTACACATATCCATATACCTCACTTAATTGAATCAGAAGTCATGGGAAGTTCATGTCATCCTATGCTACGTCTCAACTATATGTATATTATTGGTTCTACACATGATTTTAATGCAATATGTGTACCAAAACATGGAGCTACTGCACTGGTAGGATACAATTACCTTGAACCTTCAAGCAAGTATGAAGTGCACTACTAGTGGAGCAAATCAAGGGGGGCACTATTTACCTCATGTATCCTCGTTAATTGTAAAATAAGAATTGATATGATGTTGGTTCGGATAAAAACCATGAGACTTTGAGGCCCGGATAAAAAACAGAAATTCGGGATGCTACATCTGAACTATATATATTATTGGTTCTACACATGATTTAGTGCAATATTTGTAACAAAACATGGAGCTACTGCACTGGAAGGACACAACCTTGAACCTTGTGGCAAGTATGAAGTGCACTACTGGTGGAGCAAATCAACCAGACCACTTTTTACCTGCTGTATTCTCCTTGTTAATTGTAAAATACAAAAAATGATGGAATTGATATGATGTTGGTTCGTCTAATTCAGTACCACGAGACTTTGACCCCCAGCTAAAATCCAGAAATTCGGGATGTATATCATAAACCTAAAAATGTGTGCAAGCCATGGGAGATCCAGAAAACATAAATCGTAGGCCATAGATGGCTAGACGAGATGCCACATATACCATGCCCTTCTTCCAGCAGGAGTCGTGGAGCCTGTGCAGAAGGGACGTGGGATGGAGATCCGCTGCTTTGGCCTCGAGCTTGCAGCGCAAAGAGTAGGCGCTGATGACCTGCAGCACGGCCAGCGGAGGGCACCTCTCGCTCGCCGGCGACCGGCTTCTGATCCGGATCTCGTTCCTCGGGAACACGGCCGGTTGGCCGAGATCCATGCAAGAGGACGATGCGCTTTCAGTCCCTGGTGGGAGGAGCACGTCCACGTCGCCCAGGAACACGCCGCCGTCGAACAAGGGCATGCTCCTCCTGGTCACAGCGCCGGCGGCGGCCATCATGGTGGTGTGCTTGCTGGTGGTGGCAGGGGGGCGGGGGTTGGTAGGTGGGAGCCTCGGAGATGGGTGTGAACTGCAGCGAGAGAGCGGTCGCCCGGTTGGCCGGATCCGGCTGGAAATGGTAGCTATTTATATACGTTGCCTCCGGCAGGAAATGGTAGCTATTTACATGGCTCCGGCAGGAAATGGAAGGTATTACATGCGGGGGCTGGCCGGATGTGGGCCCGGACTGCCTGGGATTGGGTGAGCGTTATTCAAATTTCTGTTTTTCTACAAAGCCTGCTCTGGCGACATTTCCCCCGAGGCTCTTGTTGGGAAGGAAATATCTATTGAAGTTTTTCAGAAAAAGTAGCAAAATATGCTGCTCCTTTTTTTTATAAAGTACTGCAGTATTTTCATATTAACGAAATACCAATTACACATGTCTTTTGAAAAAACATGGATATAAAGGTATTAGTCAAGAACTCAAGATCCAGAATGTATTATACAATCAAATTCTTATAGACAAGAAAACAATGGTGATCCATATGGACTGCGAGAATAGTTCTGCAGAAGCAGCACCCACTAGTAGGAAAACTATTTTACGTGAGACATATTAGTCCCGGTTTGTAAACGAACCATTAGTGCCGGTCCCAACGGCTAGGTGGGCGGGCATCATTAGTCCCGGTTCGTGTTGAACCTCTACTACCGGTTCGTGCCACAAATCTAAACTAAAGAGGTGGTGACAGGCTGCTGTCAGGCTGGGGCCCCACCGGTCCCTTTAGTCGCGGTTCGTGGCATGAACCGGTACTAGAAGATCACCTTTAGTCCTAGTTTGTGTCATGAACCAGGACTAAAGATCTTCCTGTATAAACCCTTCCTCCACCCCGCGATCGAGCTCTCTGTCCTTCATTTTGCTCAAAATTTGTCAAGATTTGAAGGCTCCCCATCCATCCAACTGATCACAAAGGTTAGCAACTTTGTCTTTTCATCTCTCATTGCTAGATTAGCTCTTGCAATGCTCTATAAGTATAGTGATTTGTGGGTTTTAGTTTGGGAGTAATTATATGTAGTAGTTTATTTTAATTTATATGCAATTTCAGCTCAAATTAACTCTTAATTTGCATATATAGGTGTGGTTTACTTATAGCAACTCTAGCAGACCACGCATCCCGCCCCGGCCTGCAAAATAACCGTCAAATTGCGGGTCGGGGCCAAAAAAGCTGCACGATCAGACCCCGCATCCTGCCCCGGCCAGCAAATATTTTTGCGGGGCACGGCAAATCTTCTCCCCCAACCTCTATCTTCACGGGCTGGGAGGCCGACCAGAGCTCAACCCCTATCTGCCGCGAGATTTGGCAGGAGGGACATTTCCGCGCGCCCTTTCCCCGCTCCCCGCACCCTCCGCCACCATTGCCCCCCTCCGCAAGCTCCGGTTCGTCCTCCCCGGCCGTCCCTCATCGCCATGGACGACCCAATGTTGTCCCCCATCACCGTCGAGGTCGTGCACGCTCCTTCCCCTCGGGCGGATCTCGTCGCCGGCCATGTTGGCCCCGCCGCCGTCGCCCAAGCACAAGCCGCGCCTGCCCTCAAGCGGCATGGCAACGTGGTCGTGCAGGGCGGGAATCCGGCTGCCCCCGCCGCGATGGCCCGCGCTCCGGGCGCCAACGCGGCAACGCGATCCCGGCCGGCAGCGGAGAAGGTCCGCAAGGCCGCGGCCGTAAAGCGGAGGAAGGTTCCGGCTTCAAAGAAGCCACCTTCTTCAACCTCTCACTCCACCCCCCCCCCCCCCCCCGCAAGGAGGTTCTCCAGCGATGTCGTTCAACGGTGCCGCTCCCCCGCGAGCGAGGTGTTCGACGAGATAGCCGGAAGGTATGCGTCTTCGGTCTTGGCGATTCCCTTTCATTTTTTGCCATTATTCTCGATAGCTCATGACTTGTTATAGTTCGCTATAGCGGTGGTTCGAACAATGCAACAACCGAGTTCAAGAACTTGTTGGACACGAACGCGGTTGACATTGATCCCCGCCCGTGCCCGAGCCCCGCCTCGCCCCTGTCGCTACCGAGCGAGGCCGCCGTTGCTCTTTTAGGTTAGAAAACTATCCTCGGTGAAATCTCTGGTTCCTTTTCTTTGTAAAAACGTGATAAAGCTTCTTTCAAGGAAATGGTATTAATAATTTTCTAGGACTCATAGGAGTCGTTAAATTAAATATTTAGGAACATGGTTTTGAATTTTGTGTACTACTACTTGACAATGTTACAGTTTGGCAAACTTATTGATAACTAAATGAAGAGTCGACTCTCCGTATATTGCTCAATTAGCAATGATGATCATTGTCATGCTTACGTCACCTCTAGCAGATTCTTCTTCCTCGCCTCTGATGGCCTCTTCCTACCCCTCTTCCTCTCCACCGTTGGCGCCCACGTATTGACATAATTACCTTCCGGGCAAAAGGCTGAACACCTCGCTAGCATCAAGAGCACCAAAAGTCGGTGCATTAAAGAGAGGTTGTGGAGGAGTCATCGGGCTGGCTGGAGGAGCATGTGATGTTCCTAGCCCCTTGTCGGGGCCACCCAACCTCGTGTAGGCTGCTATCGGGCTGGTGGTGGAAAAGGATGAGACGCGTGGGTCGCACATGAGGAGGACACGACACAAAAGTTGGGGAGACATAGAGGTTCTAAAAGAAGTTTGTTGGACATTGTGGAGGCCCCAACGAACAGTGACAAGGCCTCTGAGGAACAGGAACCAGCGCCGCCACATGACCCGCCAAGTCTACGGTTGACTGTGGCATATGGCGGATGCATCATGGGTCACGGACATTGTCGGGTGGAGAAATACAGTTGAGAAGAGGTGGTCAGAGGGCGTAGCGGGGTTGTCCCGAGGCGGCTATCATAGCTGGGGAGGTGGGCGGTGCACATGAGGAGAAGATAACATTCGCCCGGGGAGGGGATCTTCTCTAACGGTCAAAACTATTACACATACTAGATGGTGCTTTTTAAGGAATGTTTGCTGGATAAATAAAGGACAATGAATTTGCTAGAGTGGGCGTTTTCTATATAATAGTGGTGAGAAAATTGCAGTAATACACAACATTTTGTGGTGACATGACACAAAACCACAAGTCCAAGTGTTTGTAACTAATACCCACAACTCAGGAGGTAATGAGTAACACAAATTAAACCACAAGCATATCAGGAGGTTCAACAAACTTAAGAAGTACACTGCCTTGAAAACCAATTTAGCTCAATCCTCGTTTAGGTTTGATCACCACCACTTGCTAGCTGCCATGAACTGCCCAACGAAATTATGCTCCATTGCTGGCCATTGCCTGAAATGCGTTGTTGAGATGATTCACCTCATTTTATGAACCAAAAGGGTCAGGCTGCATAAATGAAGTTACATGATTTTGTCACTACAATTGTCGTATGTGTATAATGAGAATTGATCTATAGTTTAGTTATCTGTTTGTCATAACATAAAGAATGGAAGACCTATAATTGTATGATGCCATATTCGACAATAATTTTCAGTTAATAGGGATCCCCAATTAATAGGCATAAGATAAGCTTAATTTTATGTCTCTTGTTATAAGAAGGTTAACAAGTAGAAAGAATTGAGCAAAACTGACCTGCTCATTGATTCTTCCTCCTCTCCACTTCACCACAAGTATTGTCAGCTACGTACCATAGGAGCAATATTGTGTCTTGCGGTATTATTGTTCTGGAATATAATTGCAAGTGATGTTAAATTTTCAAATATTAGGCCTAGATCAAACGATATAAATGTAGAAGGAAAATACCTTAAACTGTAAGTAGTCACCAACATCTGGGTTGTATGGAAGATCCAATACCTCATTTTCATACATTAGTTCGTTTATATTTTTAAGTAGCATCCCATCAAAGTCACTACAAGATAACCCGTTGATTAAATAGATATGACCGACAAAAACAGGAAATATTTAGAGATTAGGCTATAACATATTACATCATATATTGTATATAAACCTGAAGAATCCTTTGCGGGCATGGCATGCAATATTTGTTAGAGTATGAAGCACACTATGACCATTCGCCACCTGAGGTAAAATGCATGCAACATTTTAGACTAGTCCAGATATGACCTACATAAATCAAAATACAGAAGCATTAAGATACAGATAAATTACCTTGTCTTCTGGGTCAACTAATGGTTTGTAAGGTGGTGCTACAAAAACTCGCCGTTTATCTCTTTCATCCCAAACATCCCTACGGTCATCAAGCACCATGGCCATACTTGGATGACATAAGCTATCTTGAAACACACGCTCAAGTGACTTCTTGGAATCTGACATCCACCAAAAAGAAGGTGCATGAGGTACGAACAAGAGACGTAGTCAGTGTTACTCAGTGTTCCATCCGTCGGCAAATGTCTCATTTACTCATATGTAAAGATATTATAGTATTTATGTTTGTAAATAATAACATGCATGATGACACAAATAATGCTAATTATTAGTTTCTTTTAAGTCAAAACGCTATGCAACGCTAGCTACGTAACATTAACACAAAGAAATATACTATCTGTTTTCATGTACAGTGTTCAAGAAATACAACTTGGCAGCTAGTAATCTCCGTACTTATTCCTATCCAGCGTAGCTATCACTATTTAGCATGCAACCAGTGTGAGACTAATGACAGAAAATAATAAATAATCTTTGGCGCCCACTGGCAGTATTCAAATAACCCTTCAAATCATCCCAACCAGGCCTTATGTTTACAAAATAACCAGTGATTGGATCCTGAATGGCATGTAATATTGCAAGAAGTAAGAAGCAATGATACAAGTAATTAAATATTCACAAGAAAATAAGGAAAATATACGAAGATTTCAAACATATTGAAAAATTGCGCAAAAAACATATACTTGAAAATAACTGGTGTAATAAATTAAGAAAGCAGAAACAAGCACGTAAATTTTAGGACAAGATGAGCTCCAAAAACATCGACAATTAACATTGTACAGACAACTCTATTTTAGTATACTTGTGATGTGTGCATACTGCTACTAGCACAGATGTGGTTCTTCTGGACTTTGTTGATTTGGCTTGCGTAAACCAGCTTATTTGGAACTAGACCTACACAGATAATAACGTTTCAAGAATTTTAACCTAATTAAATTGGGTTCAATCTTGAGATCAATGTCACTGTCGCTTGAATCCTGATTAAACTCTGTATTTTGTGTTGGCTGCTCCTTATAAACCGGAAGCCCGAAACCATATGCCACATGTCTAACAGAGTAATATCATTGACGTCTAGAAAAAGACGGAACTGCTTTCATAAATTAAACAAAACAATGTAAACAACAATATAAGGGTCCTTTATGGACTTTTAAGATTAGTTTGTATACAACATAAATGCTAATCAGCTACAATAAAAATACTAATCTGCTACAACCAAAATACTACGGATATTGTGGCTTAATTTGATGAGCATCACTGAAGAAATTTTCAAACAGCATTTCAACTAGCAACTAATTATATTAAGGATACTTTGGTGATTTACAATATAGTATTAAATTAGGTCATACCGTTGGAGCGATGCGAGTCAGTACCGCATTCCTGCCCTGTAACCTGATTATAGGACGGGTAATAAACTCGAGCTGTCCACTGGGTTTACGCAACATGCCCTGTTCATCATGGCTCCTCACTGTTTGGAGACAATTCATAGTTATAATACCTGTTTCGTTGAAATCGACAAGCAACTGTTTATCGTTAAAAGTCCGATTGAACTCGTCGGACATTGCTGATTCGTTAGCACCATCAAGCTCCGAATCCTCCAAGCCTGACATAATCTTGTCCAACCGACTTTGGAACATTTCCGCTGTGTTAGAAGACACAACGGTTTCATCAAGGTCAAGCACGAGGGCTAGACATCGCTTATTAAGCATCCAAAGGCATGCCGCGTAAAGCCCTGTTGGTGCAGACCAACACCAGAAGCAAGCTAGACCTTTCACCTGCTTGCTTTGCATAGCAATGAGGTGTAGTTCCTCCTCTCCGGCCTCCACCACAGCAGTCTACACACAGCACAATGATTGGATGAGACGAATTAATAATTTACACATATCCATATACCTCACTTAATTGAATCAGAAGTCATGGGAAGTTCATGTCATCCTATGCTACGTCTCAACTATATGTATATTATTGGTTCTACACATGATTTTAATGCAATATGTGTACCAAAACATGGAGCTACTGCACTGGTAGGATACAATTACCTTGAACCTTCAAGCAAGTATGAAGTGCACTACTAGTGGAGCAAATCAAGGGGGGCACTATTTACCTCATGTATCCTCGTTAATTGTAAAATAAGAATTGATATGATGTTGGTTCGGATAAACACCATGAGACTTTGAGGCCCGGATGAAAAACAGAAATTCGGGATGCTACATCTGAACTATTTATATTATTGGTTCTACACATGATTTAGTGCAATATTTGTAACAAAACATGGAGCTACTGCACTGGAAGGACACAACCTTGAACCTTGTGGCAAGTATGAAGTGCACTACTGGTGGAGCAAATCAACCAGACCACTTTTTACCTGCTGTATTCTCCTTGTTAATTGTAAAATACAAAAAATGATGGAATTGATATGATGTTGGTTCGTCTAATTCAGTACCACGAGACTTTGACCCCCAGCTAAAATCCAGAAATTCGGGATGTATATCATAAACCTAAAATGTGTGCAAGCCATGGGAGATCCAGAAAACATAAATCGTAGGCCATAGATGGCTAGACGAGATGCCAAATATACCATGCCCTTCTTCCAGCAGGAGTCGTGGAGCCTGTGCAGAAGGGACGTGGGATGGAGATCCGCTGCTTTGGCCTCAAACTTGCAGCGCAAAGAGTAGGCGCTGATGACATGCAGCACGGCCAGCGGAGGGCACTTCTCGCTCGCCGGCGACCGGCGGCTGATCCGGATCTCATTCCTCGGGAACACGGCCGGTTGGCCGAGATCCATGCAAGAGGATGATGCGCTTTCAGTTCCTGGTGGGAGGAGCACGTCCACGTCGCCCAGGTACACGCCGCCGTCAAACAAGGGCATGCTCCTCCTGGTCACAGCGCCGGCGGCGGCCATCATGGTGGTGTGCTTGCTGGTGGTGGCAGGGGGGCGGGGGTTGGTAGGTGGAAGCCTCGGAGATGGGTGTGAACTGCAGCGAGAGAGACGTCGCCCGGTTGGCCGAATCCGGCTGGAAATGGTAGCTATTTATTTACGTTGGCTCCGGCAGGAAATGGTAGCTATTTACATGGCTCCGGCAGGAAATGGAAGGTATTACATGCGGGGGCTGGCCGGATGTGGGCCCGGACTGCCAGGGATGGGGTGAGCGTTATTCAAATTTCCGTTTTTCAAGAAAGCCCGTTCTGGCGACATTTCCTTATGCTTTTGTTTTTTTCATGGTAATACGTGTCTCATTTATATCATAAGGATCATAGTACAAGTCATGTACATACCGACCTGACAAAACTGAAAAAAGAGCAGAACGATAGCCTTTGCACACAGGAAAATCAGCCAAGAAGTAAAATTACAAATAAGACTGAAGAATCCTCTGAGTTTGACACCAACGCCCATCACCTGCCTATAAGACCCGGGTCGTACACAGCGATCGTGAGACTGTCACATCCCTAGCTTCTGGCATTGCACTAGGGTAACTTTATGTGTGCATCGTGTTTAAACTTTGAAAGAAACTTGAAATGGGGATTGCCTAAACCCTAGCATTAAAGGAATTCACTAGGTTCAACCAAAATATTTCCAGTAAATCCAAATGGCTTTAAAAAAATGTTCATCATTCTTGGAAAAAGCTGGAAAGAGTAACCAGAGGTGATGCACATTTTTGCATGACATATTTGGGCTCTGGATTAAATCATATGTTATTTGAATTTGGGCATTTAAATGCTAGTAAATATTTTAAATGCCCAAGTAATCCTAAACTGAAATGTTCCATGTTGGGTATATTCTATACAGTGGGCATGTTCAGTTTGGTGATTTTTGAAAGGGTCTAGGTATTTTTAGAAAAGCCACAAAGATTACAGAAAATAGAAAAGAAAAATAAGAGAGAGAGAGAGAGAAACCCACCTGGGCCTCACCTGTGCTGGCCCAGCCCACCTGGCTTGTGCCAGTCGTCACCCACCTCTGCCAGTAGGCAGAGGCGTGTCGCCGGCGCGCGCACCCGCGGCCACCTCCTGCTTCCACCTCCTGCTGCCTCCTCGTCCCCATCCGAGCCCCACGAAGACGCCAGCACCCCTCCTCTCTCTCCCCCTCGTCTCCCTCACCCTCTCCCGCGATGGTCGAGCGCCATCCTCGCTGCCGTTCGCCGTAGTCGTCACCAGAGCCACCCCCTCGCCCCTTTGACGTGCCCGTGAGCTCCGCCTCCTCGATGACTCACGCGACGCCGGACGCCTCCAAGCACCGACCCCGACGCCTTCTTCTTCCTCGGTCCGCCGAGATCGCTGGCGACCGTGTGCCCTCCTCGACGCGTCCCCGAGCCTGCTGAGCACCCCGACGGCCTCGCCGTGAGCACCTTGTCGTTTCCCCTCTCCTCTCTTCCTCGTTTGCGTGCCGTAGCCGCACTAACCACCGGACCCGAGAGCTCATCGCCGCCGTAGTTCCTCACCGCCGTGGCCAGGGCCACCCCAGCTTGCGCCTGAGTGCGTCACCGTGTTCGCCGCACTCCCAGGAGCCCGCAGCACACTTCGGTTTCCCCTCTAGTGCACCTTAGTGTCGACCCCTTCCATATCCGAACTCCAGCCACCGCGGATGCGCTCTACGTCGTCGATTCGCGACCACGCGGCCAACCATGCGGCTAGCTAGATGCGGGCGTGCTCGGGCTACCTTCTGGTGGCCTTCGCGCGTCCATACGCCGCCGATAGCGCAGCCCCCGCGAGCTTCCGCCGTAGATTTGGTGGCCGCCGGTGGGACTCCGGTGAGCCGACGTGGCCGCGTGATTAGCATTAATCACCGCCAGCTAAC
This sequence comes from Triticum aestivum, assembly GCF_018294505.1. Lineage (NCBI taxonomy): Eukaryota > Viridiplantae > Streptophyta > Magnoliopsida > Poales > Poaceae > Triticum > Triticum aestivum. The sequence continues at coordinate 54,343,276 of NC_057812.1, read as the reverse complement.
CCTCCCAGAGCCACTGACTACTGGGCCCCACGGCCTAATTAACACAGCTTAGCTCCTGTTTAGAATAAACTAACCCCACGGGCCCACAGGTTAGTTGACCTGGCCACGTCATCGTTGACCAGGCCCCACCTGTCATTGAGAACTGAACAGCATTGTGTCACTGACCAGTGGACCCCACTGGTCAGGTTTGACCTAGACTGCTGCTGTTGACTTGCTGACGCAAGCATGACGTAGTGCTGACGCAATAAGTCATTTCTAGATTTAAAATAATTGAGAAAATTCCAGAAAATTAGCAAAACTTCTAAAAATAATAGAAAATCAACCGTAACTCCAAATGAAATAAATTATATATAAAAATTATCAGAAAAATTCAAGGAATCCATCTGTACCATTTTCATGCATGTTTGAACAATGTTTGTCCTCTGTTTTGGACAAAACAAATAAACGGCATTTAAATAATCATATATGGAGTTGGAATTTGAATCTTGTATTCAAACAAACTTCATTTAGATCATAACTAGATGCATTAGCTCAAATCACAGCATATTGCCATGTCATGATCATACATCATATTGTCGCATATGCATTGATTGTGTTCTTCTCTTTTGCCGGTGTTTGTCCCCTCTCGATAGACGTTGTACCGACGCTGTGATCGTTGACACTGATGAAGACCCAATGATGTCTTCAGAAGTGCTAGGCAAGCAAACCCCCTTGTTCATTCCGATACAATCCCCCTCTCCAGCTCCTGCTCTCTTTTACTGCATTAGGACGACAACGATTCAACTGTTACATGCTGCGGTAGTTGAACCCCTTTCCTCTGCATGACCTGTCATTGCCATAGTAAATAGATGAAACTCACTAGCATGAGTAGGAGTTGTTTGAGCCCTGATGTGCCTACTCATTCATGTTTGTTTGTCATGCCTGCTACTGCTTAGAGTTGAGTCAGGTCTGATTCATCGGGGATGAATCGGAGGTGTGTGAACATGTCCTACTGTGTGTGAGCTAACTGTGTGAACACGATTTGGTAAAGGTAGCGGTGAGAGGCCATGTAGGAGTACATGGTGGGTTGTCTCATTGAAACCGTTCTTAGGAACTGAGTTCTGTGTTTGTGATCCATGACCAGCTACTACCACGCATTGGGCCCGGAACCAATGGACCCTCTCAACTTATTAACTGCCCTTGTCCTTTGTCCAGGAGTTGCAACTAGTTTCTGGTGTTTATAGGATATGTGTTGGCGGCCGTGCGTAGCGCTGACCCTAGGGGTGGGCTATGATGCGGTAGATATACCGTGGCACGGTGTACCGGGCGCCCGTTTGGTGTCCCGGGAACCCAGTTCAAATCGTTCGGGGCCGTATGTGGAAACCTCGGCCGGACTCCCTGCGGATGGAACCTGGATAGGCGATAAACCTGGACTAGAGACTTGAGTGTTTAGGTAGGCCGTGGCCGACACCCTCGTTGGGCTTCCGCTTGAAGGTTGCCGAGTACATGTCGTGTAAATGGCGGTAAGTGGTGAGAGTGTGTGTGAAGAAGTACACCCCTGTAGGGTTATAAATGATCTATTCGAATAGTCGTGTCCGCGGTAAAGGACTTCTGGGTTGCCTATAACAGTTCATAGGCAAGTGAAAGTGGATACTCTAAAACTCGCAAGATAAGCATGAGTGCTATGGATGGCCTTCTCGTAGGGAGACGGGAGCAGATCCATAGTGGTGTATTGATATGGTGAATATGTGGACTCGTGTGCGCCACCTCAAAAGAGTTGCTTGCAGTCATAGTTCAGGTTAGCCACTGAGACAAAGCTGACTTGCTGCAGTCAAACCCCACCACCCCCTTGTTGATACCGATGCATATGTAGCTAGTTCTGATGTAAGTCTTGCTGAGTACCTTTGTACTCACGTTTGCTTAATTTATGTTTTGCAGAGAGACTTCAGTCTCGCTAGTAGTTCCGTGTGGACTTCGACGTTTAGCTTGTTACCTCAGCTACGATCTTGTGCCCTCGGCAGGATCTGGTAGATAGTCAGGCTTCTTAGCCTTTTTCATTTGTAGATGTCTGTACTCAGACATGTTAAGCTTCCGCATGTGCTTTGATTTGTATGCTATGATTGTTGGGTCATGAGACCCATGTTTGTAATATCTCGCTCCTCGGAGCCTAATGAATAAATACTTGAGTTGTAGAGTTATGTTGTGATGCCATGTTGTATTTACACATATCGAGCATATTGTGTGTATGATTGAAATGCTTGGTATGTGTGGGATCCGACAATCTAGTTGTTTATCTTTGGCAGCCTCTCTTATGGGGAAATGTAGTCTTGTGCTTCCATGAGCCATAGTAGTCCGCTACAGCTCGGTTCACCGGAGTCCTGCTAGCCCAGCACTACTGCTCAGGACACTTGACTGGCCGGCATGTGTTTCACTTCATTCCTGTGTCTGTCCCTTCGGGGAAATGTCACGCGGTGACCTCCGGAGTCCTACCTAGCCTGCTACAGCCTGGGTTACCGGAGTCCTGTTAGCCCAGTGCTATAGCCCGGATTCACACGCTGCTGACCGACATGTTCGAAGTTGATTCATGTATGCTTGTCCCCATGGGTTAGTGCCGCTTTGGGTTCACGACTAGCCATGTCGGCCCGGTTCTCTGTCATATGGATGCTAGCGACACTATCATATACGTGAGCCAAAAGGGCGCAAACGGTCCCGGGCCATGGTAAGGCGACACCCGTGGGAATACCATGCGTGAGGCCGCAAAGTGATATGAGGTGTTACCAGCTAGATCGATGTGACTTGGAATCGGGGTCCTGACAGCTTTGGTATCAGAGCCTGACTGCCTGTAGGATTACCAAGCCAAACTGGTCGAAGTTGAGTCTATAACTGCTTTAGTTATATAAGGGAATTGAATGTGGAAGGGAACGTAAGGCTCTTTTTACTCCTTTACCTTATGCCCTTCTGATCTGAGTCAACCTCTTCTTTTCTACGGGGTTAAGAAACTAGGCTTTCTCCTCTATCTATCAGGATGACGTGTTACTAACCCGTTGACTTATAGGATTGATGGACTCATGCTGCAGTTCAGTTTCCAGTACTTCCATGTGTTCATAATTGGTCTCGGAACCTTGATATTATGATGTTGAGTGGTTATGCCACCATTTTGCAGGATGTCTCAAATCTTTTTGAGCATTTACAGCCTTTATGTTGTCCGAGTCATCCCAGGTTTCTAAGTAGTCTCATGCATTTGCAAACCCCTTCCTCCTGTTCCTGATGTCCAATTGGGCCAGATTAATCACACTAATCGGTGAGTTGAGGTACTATATTGCCTCGACATATATGTTGGAGCTATTTTTATGGACCTAGGTGTTTTAGGGAGTCACCAAGTGACCTAGCCATGTTTTGTATCCCCAGTGTGTGATTCTGGCCACTATTCTCGAAAGCATCCCGTGATGCCATGTAGTAGCAGGTACTCTATTCATGGGTTCTTGAACCAGAGATTCACCCTACTTACCTCATGTTGATAGTGTTGCTAGTTCCTTTAGGATATTAGTAACCTTGCGACAGTCCTCGAGGTCCGTGGTATTTCCTTCTTCCAAATACCATGAACCATTAAGGCAGAAGTTCTTTGAACCAAAATATCACAATCAAAGTACTCTTGAGGAGTTCTTCATTCATAATTGTGATTCTGCCAGATCTACCTTTCTTCATGGGTTATCTGGAAGAAACCTGTTGAACTTGGTTCAACATATTAATCTATGCATCCACAACTCCGAAAGATATATGTCCTCTTGAGTTGTCCCTCTTCATTTATATTCCGACCATCATCTATCAATTGATAGTCAGGAGTAATTGTGCATCCGTATTATCGATGTTTATTATTCTCGTGGTCCGTTGAGCCATTCTATTCCGGAATGATTAGGAGAAACAAACTCCAGTACCTCATCCATATCCAGGATTGGGTCAAAGTAGTTGTGTTCTGCAGATCAAATGCCAATCCAGCTTTTGCTCTGTTCTACCCTGGAGTATTACCCCCTTTATGTCAGGATTGTCATGAGAATTGCACCTTCTCTCATGAATTCTTGACGCAGTGATACTTCTTACCATCATTTTTCATTCCTCGGTCCCGTGTTGTCGCAACCAGAATGCCGGCAAGTGAACCATGATGCGTGAAATCAATACTCCTAGCAACTAGTTGCTAGGTAGCTGATGGACAATAATTTCTTTCTTAGCGTGTTGCTTATTGAATCATCATCCTAAGATTGATCATGCTACCTAGTCCATTTTTCTGGTGCACTCTTCGATCAATGAGTTAGGATTGTGTCAGTCCCTCGCTCTCTTGATCATATCGTCTTACTCTGAAAAGCAAGATTGTTCCCGAGCTTAGAAACATATCGGTGGTTCGTGATTTTCTGATTATTTCCTCGGAAGTATCACCAGGTTGCCCCCTGACTGTTATGTTGAGCTCGTGATCAAGTTGGTTTCTTGTAAACCACCCCTTCTCCAAGAATCTGTGTTGGATACCCTGAGCTAGTTGGTTAAGCTGAACAACAACTTGGAGAGTTGGAAGATGAAAGCCTGTCCGGCTCAGTTCATTCCAAAGGGATATCCTTGTGTGTGTGTGTGTGTGTGTGTGTGTGTGTGTGTGTGTGTGTGTGTGTGTGTGTGTTGAAGAAAGATGATATTTTCATCGATTGTTCCTCGGGATCGGTTGTTGAATCTATCGTCTTGTCCAAACCTTGATTTGAATGTGGGTTATTGTGAAGTCAAATGAGAACCAACGATGTTCATAATGTTGTCTTACTCGTGGTTGTTTCCTCGAGCATACACCGTTATATCTTTTGGGTCTGACCAATGCTATCACCTTGTTCACATAATTATGGAATTCCATCTTCATGGAAATCTGGATGACCTGTTGTTGATCCCATCGACAATATTTTCATCTTATCCATGATTCATGTTGAACATTAAGCTAGTGTTGGAAACTTTGAAAGCATTTCTTCATGCTAGCTCATGAAGCATATGTTTGGTATTAGAAGTGACTTCCTCTAGTTCACGTGCATTTGAAGCAAGTTGCCGCCATGAATTTGGGAAAGTTTGTCTCGCCTTCTCTGGAATCATCCCAAGTCAGTCATCCATACGTGCGAAGTATTCTGTGGTCTGGAGACTTGCAACCTTCATTCTATATGAATCCCTAGCACACCAAGCCACTGATTGATTTGTTCAAGGAGAAGAAGTTTCTTCTTAAGAGCTAGACTTACGCAAGGACTTCGATATCCTCGATGATGGTTCCCCATATGGACTCGGTAGTGTTTTATTATAAGACTACTATGTGGTCATGCTTGTCTGGGACAGCGTGTTCACCGGTTTGTAGCAAAACCGGCTCATGTTTTGGAGCTTACTATCGTAGTTGATTTTCTGAGAATCTCGCAACATCATCTCGTCGGTTTGTGTTGCAAACTTTCTTTACCAGACATGCTGTCTGAAATATCCTATTACCAACCAGATCTGAATCTCAGGCAGATATGATGGTTGGAACTTTTCCAGGATCTATGATGTAGGTCCCGACAGGGTTGATATTCTGGCCGACACACCTAGCGGAAGATCTGTCATTATAGTATCTTTGCCCATCTTTCCATGAGGATTTCGTGCGACTTATTATAGAAGTTGTTCCTTAGAGATCCTTGTGCTCTCAGTTTCTTCGATGATTCTATAACCATTGAAACATTGGAAACACTCTCGATTGTTGAGTTTTTCCCCAGTTACCAGAATCATTCCCAGCATTTGCATTTTGTTCCCAACTTGCACCTCAGTAGTAGTTGTCCAAGATCATCTTCGAAAATGGACTTACCATGGGTCCCATCCGTCTCCGATGATAAGCAAATCATCCATTGTGTTGTCTCCAACAAGGTAGTCCACATCATTCATCCTAGTCCGAGTATGCCATTTCTTCGAGCTCTTTCAAACGATCAATTGAAAATTGCTTTAAGTTGGTATGAAGAGTTTCAATGATCTATGGATCAAAAGTAATTCTTTTTGCCACTTAAGGGAACAATCCAACGAGTCACTTTTCCCAAGGTGCCCCGTTACGGGATCATGGCAATTATTTCCTCGCCACCTTGACACCATCCACCATCTTTCTAAGCGTGGAATTGCTGCCCACAAATCAAACCCCGTCGTTTGTTCTTCCATCCCTCTCGATGTGTTCTGTGTCTCAACTCAAGATGTTTCAACATCTCATTCCGCGAGTGGATCTTGTATAGCTCGATCTTCGAGAAGATCAATCTTAGTATAGTTTCTTTCTGTCGTCATCGCGTGGATGAAGATCTCAAAAGCGAGGATGTCAAGATCAACGTATGCAACGAATCAACAACCTTTTGAGGTGCAACCTGGATCGTGAAGATCGTGTTGGTCTTGTGCCCCCCCTTCCTTCTTACCTCACGTCTTGAATCTCGGGCCGAGATTCTTGTTTAGTGGGGGTGAGTTGTCACATCCCTAGCTTCTGGCATTGCACTAGGGTAACTTCATGTGTGCATCATGTTTAAACTTTGAAAGAAACTTGAAATGGGGATTGCCTAAACCCTAGCATTAAAGGAATTCACTAGGTTCAACCAAAATATTTCCAGTAAATCCAAATGGCTTTAAAAAATGTTCATCATTCTTGGAAAAAGCTGGAAACAGTAACCAGAGGTGATGCACATTTTTGCATGACATATTTGGGCTCTGGATTAAATCATATGTTATTTGAATTTGGGCATTTAAATGCTAGTAAATATTTTAAATGCCCAAGTAATCCTAAACTGAAATGTTCCATGTTGGGTATATTCTATACAGTGGGCATGTTCAGTTTGGTGATTTTTGAAAGGGTCTAGGTATTTTTAGAAAAGCCACAAAGATTACAGAAAAATAGAAAAGAAAAATAAGAGAGAGAGAGGGAGAGAAACCCACCTGGGCCTCACCTGTGCTGGCCCAGCCCACCTGGCTTGTGCCAGTCGTCACCCACCTCTGCCAGTAGGCAGAGGCGTGTCGCTGGCGCGCGCACCCGCGGCCACCTCCTGCTTCCACCTCCTGCTGACTCCTCGTCCCCATCCGAGCCCCACGAAGACGCCCAGCACCCCTGCACCTCTCTCTCCCCCTCGTCTCCCTAACCCTCTCCCGCGATGGCCGAGCACCATCCTCACCGCCGTTCGCCGTAGTCGTCACCAGAGCCACCCCCTCGCCCCTCTGACGTGCCCGTGAGCTCCGCCTCCATCGTCTACGCCTCCTCGATGACTCACGTGACGCCGGACGCCTCCAAGCATCGACCCCGACGCCTTCTTCTTCCTCGGTCCGCCGAGATCGCCAGCGACCGTGTGCCCTCCTCGACGCGTCCCCGAGCCTGCTGAGCACCCCGACGGCCTCGCCGTGAGCACCTCGTCGATTCCCCTCTCCTCTCTTCCTCGTTTGCGTGCCAGGCCGCACTAACCACCGGACCCGAGAGCTCACCGCCGCCGTAGTTCCTCACCGCCGTGGCCAGGGCAACCCCAGCTTGCGCCTGAGCGTGTCACCGTGTTCGCCGCACTCCCAGGAGCCCGCAGCACCCTTCGGTTTCCCCTCTAGTGCACCGTAGTGTCGACCCCTTCCGCGTCCGAACTCCGGCCACCACGGATGCGCTCGCCGTCGTCGATTCCGGCGACCACGCGGCCAATCGTGCGGCTAGCTAGATGCGGGCGTGCTCGGGCTACCTTCTGGTGGCCTTCGCGCGTCCATACGCCGCCGATAGCGCAGCCCCGGCGAGCTTCCGCCGTAGATTTGGTCGCCGCCGGTGGGACTCCGGCGAGCCGACGTGGCCGCATGATTAGCACTAATCACCGCCAACTAACCCTCCCTAGAGCCACTGACTACTGGGCCCCATGGCCTAATTAACACTGCTTAGCTCCTGTTTAGACTAAGCTAACCCCACGGGCCCACAGGTCAGTTGACCTGGCCACGTCATGGTTGACCAGGCCCCACCTGTCATTGACACTAAACAGCATTGTGTCACTGACCAGTGGACCCCACTGGTCAGGTTTGACCTAGACCGCTGCTATTGACTTGCTGACGCAGGCATGATGCAGTGCTGACGCAATAAGTTATTTCTAGATTTAAAATAATTGAGAAAATTCCAGAAAATTAGTAAAACTTCTAAAAATCATAGAAAATCAACCGTAACTCCAAATGAAATAAATTATATATGAAAAATTATCAGAAAAATTCAAGGAATCCATCTGTACCATTTACATGCATGTTTGAACAATGTTTGTCCTCTATTTTGGACAAAACAAATAAAGGGCATTTAAATAATCATATATGGAGTTGGAATTTGAATCTTGTATTCAAACCAACTTCATTTAAATCATAACTAGATGCATTAGCTCAAATCACAGCATATTGCCATGTCATGATCATGCATCATATTGTCGCATATGCATTGATTGTGTTCTTCTCTTTTGCCGGTGTTTGTCCCCTCTCGATAGACCTTGTACCAACGCTGTGATCGTTGACACTGATGAAGACCCAATGATGTCTTCAGAAGTGCCAGGCAAGAAAACACCTTGTTCATTCCGATACAATCCCCCTCTCTCGCTCCTGCTCTCTTTTACTGCATTAGGACAACAACGATTCAACTGTTACATGCTGCGGTAGTTGAACCCCTTTCCTCTGCATGACCTGTCATTGCCACAGTAAATAGATGAAACCCACTAGCATGAGTAGGAGTTGTTTGAGCCCTGATGTGCATACTCATTCATGTTTGTTTGTCATGCCTGCTACTGCTTAGAGTTGAGTCAGGTCTGATTCATCGGGGATGAATCGGAGGTGTGTGAACATGTCCTACTGTGTGTGAGCTAAGTGTGTGAACATGATTTGGTAAAGGTAGCGGTGAGAGGCCATGTAGGAGTACATGGTGGGTTGTCTCATTGAAGCCGTCCTTAGGATCTGAGTTCTGTGTTTGTGATCCATGAAACAGTTACTACCACGCATTGGTCCCAAAACCAATGGACCCTCTCGGCTTATTGATCACCCTTGTCCTCTGTCCAGGAGTTGCAACTAGTTTCTGGTGTTTATAGGATATGTGTTGGCGGCCTTGCGTAGCGCTGACCCTAGGGGTGGGCTATGATGCGGTAGATACATCGTGGCACGGTGTACCGGGTGCCCGTTTGGTGTCCCGGGAACCCTGTTCACATCGTTCGGGGCCGTATGTGGAAACCTCAGCCGGACTCCCTGCGGATGGAACCTGGATAGGCGATAAACCTGGACTAGAGACTTGAGTGTTTAGGTAGGCCGTGCCGACACCCTCGTTGGGCTTCCGCTTGAAGGTTGCCGAGTACATGTCGTGTAAACGGCGGTAAGTGGTGAGAGCGTGTGTGAAGAAGTACACCCCTGCAGGGTTATAAATGATCTATTTGAATAGCCGTGTCCGCGGTAAAGGACTTCTGGGTTGCCTATAAAAGTTCATAGGCAAGTGAAAGTGGATACTTAAAACTCGCAAGGTAAGCATGAGTGCTATGGATGGCCTTCTCGTAGGGAGACGGGAGCGGATCCATAGTGGTGTATTGATATGGTGAATATGTGGACTCGTGTGCGCCACCTCAAAAGAGTTGCTTGCAGTCGTAGTTCAGGTTAGCCACTGAGACAAAGCTGGCTTGCTGCAGTTAAACCCCACTACCCGTTTGTTGATACCAATGCATATGTAGCTAGTTCTGATGTAAGTCTTGCTGGGTACATTTGTACTCACGTTTGCCCATTTTATGTTTTTGCAGAGAGACGTCAGTCTCGCTAGTAATTCTGTGTGGACTCCGACATTTAGCTTGTTACCTCAGCTACGATCTTGTGCCCTCGGCCAGAATATGGTAGATAGTTAGGCTTCTTAGCCTTTTTCATTTGTAGATGTCTGTTCTCAGACATGTTAAGCTTCCGCATGTGCTTTGACTTGTATGCTATGATTGTTGGGTCATGAGACCCATGTTTGTAATATCTCGCTCCTCGGAGCCTAATGAATAAATACTTGAGTTGTAGAGTTATGTTGTGATGCCGTGTTGTATTTACACATATCGAGCATATTGTGTGTATGATTGAAATGCTTGGTATGTGTGGGATCCAACAATCTAGTTGTTTATCCTTGGCAGCCTCTCTTATGGGGAAATGTAGTCTAGTGCTTCCATGAGCCATAGTAGTCCGCTACAGCCCGGTTCACCGGAGTCCTGTTAGCCCAGCACTACTGCTCAGGACACTTGACTGGTCGGCATGTGTTTCACTTTGTTCCTGTGTCTGTCCCTTCGGGGAAATGTCACGCGGTGACCTCCGGAGTCCTACCTAGCCTGCTACAGCCCGGGTTCCCGAGTCCTGTTAGCCCAGTGCTACAGCCCGGATTCACATGCTGCTGACCGACATGTTCGAAGTTGATTCATGTATGCCTGTCCCCATGGGTTAGTGCCGCTTTGGGTTCACGACTAGCCATGTCGGCCCGGGTTCTCTGTCATATGGATGCTAGCGACACTATCATATACGTGAGCCAAAAGGGCGCAAACGGTCCCGGGCCATGGTAAGGCGACACCCGTGGGAATACCGTGCGTGAGGCTGCAAAGTGATATGAGGTGTTACCGGCTAGATCGATGTGACTTGGAATCGGGGTCCTGACAGAGACCCACTTGGAGTGAGGACAGCTGGCAAGACCGAATCTCAATGCACGCAGGCCAATTTCCTCCTGATTCCCATCAGCCTCGCCGAATCCCCAAATCCTCAATCGTCTTTCCTTCTCCCATTCGCTCGCCGCCGTCACCCACAACCACGACCGTCGGCGCAGCAGCCATGCGGCACACAGTGCTTCCTCCTCGCCCCATCCGCACTGGTCGCCCGTTCAGATGCTCTTTCAAGTCACGTCATGTTGAGGAAAAAAACGAACTCTTGTCGACGGTGATGGCGCGGCACGACGGTGCTCACCCTCATAGTCACAGCAGGCACACCGGCTACTCCTCCAGCCTCTCCATGACGTTATGGAGTCATTTTGGTGACGAACTATAGGCGGCTGTCGGGTGGTTGGTGCGACATATGCCAACGGGTGGCTTATCTTTGTGGGAGCCAATAAGACATCGCCGGTACCTGAAAACAGGATAAGGCGAAGACATGCACGCCAGCGAATCTTACCCAGCTTCATGGCTCTCCGTGGAGATAACACCCCTACTGCTGCTCTGCAGGGTCTCCGCATGGTCACTAGGTCAACAAGTAGCTACAAGAGGCTCCTTGAGCTATTCGGTGAAAGGATGAAGAAGGGCAAGGCTTGCCCTCTTCTTCCCTCAATGCGGTGTCTAAAACTACTCAAAAGGGCCTTTTCTGCAGGGGTGCCCTGGGGGGTTTATATAGGCCTACCCCCCAGGGATACAATGGTAATCCGGATGGGCGCGGGCCCCAGCCATCTGTGTCTATGCTGGCCGGCTTCTCCGCCAACCGATGGGCTCGCCGACTGGTGGACCCGCCGGCTGCCGGCCTTCTGGTTGACAGGCCGGTCCCACCACTCGGGGGTCTTGTCGGAGGCTAGTTACTATTGCCTCACCTCTAGTGACGAGGGCTTTGTCGTGGTAAGCATGGCTACAGTGCCGCCGCCAGGCGGCTCATTGCTGTAGCCTTACCTCGTCTTATCTCCTTAATGAGGCGCCTCCTTCGAGGGAGTGAACTAGCCGGCTAATGGGAGTCGCCCATGCCCCGGGCTGACCGGGGGAGGTCCGGCCGCCTTTAGGCGTCTCCCTGACTGAGGGGGTCCGCCACCCACGGGTCGTACTGTCAGCCCGCCGTGGGTGACATCATGGTCAACATGGCAAGAGTGCCACACCGGACGGGTGATGGCTACCCCGTACGGTGCTCTGTGGTCATGCGTGTCCCGGGATTTGGGGGTGGCAGGCTTCACTATAGCCACGCCCCGTCTCATCACCGTTATGTGTGTGCAGACTCTGAGGGCACGATCTTGGCCGCCTGCTGGGGGACGGCTTCTTGGAGTCGGCCTTCTTGTGGCCGGCTTCTTGCAGCCGGCCCTCTCATGGTTTTCTTCACGAGGATTTTAGGGCTGGGCCGCCTTCATGCAGCCGGCCAGAGAGGTAGCTGGCCGGGGGAAGGCGGCCCCACGTCTTGGATGCTTGAAGGCTCAATCGGCCTATAATTTTTCTAGAGAACCAGGGGGAGCCGGCTAGGCTACCCGTGGTCATTTACTCCGACAGTAGTCCCCGAAGCTGGTTGGGCTCCGATGCAGAAAAAAGACGAGAAGCTCAGTCAGCTTCCTATCTTGAGGAGCCGGAAACTAGGAGCCGGCTTTGATTAGGTGCGCCGTCTTCTAGGGGTTTCGAAGCTTGAAGGCGGGAACCAGTCGGCGTGCGAGTTAGCCGCGAGCTGACCGCTCGTCGCCCGCGCGCCATGTGGCACCTTACGGCTAGAGGGGCCTGCCAGCCCACGCGTGCGACGGGACGCCGCCGTAGACCGGGGCCCGCCACTACAGGGCCTGGGACCATGCGCGGATCTTCTGTGGCCCGGTTGGACCGCGTGCCTCCCAGCGGCGGTTACCGCACGCCGTGAAGGCGTAATAATCGTGGGGCGTGGGGGAGTGGGCGCAGTTAATCCCATGTCCCCCACGCCCTGCCTCCTCGGCTTCGCCGCACGAGGCTATAAGTAGGGGGGAGGAGGGGAGCGCCAGACGCTCGCACGCTCGCCCTCGCTCCGCCCCTTCCTTCTTCTTCTTCCTCCTCTCCGTCGCCACAGCTACCCGCCACCGCTCAGCTTTCCCACCAATCTTATTGGCTCGTTGTTGCTTCGTCATGGTAGGGTCACGTGCCTCTCCGCTGACGCACCTTTCTCCTTGCTGCGCCGTCCCCATGGAGCTGTCGAGCTCCTGGGATGGCTCAAACGTCCATGACGACCACGTCGACTTCCTCCGCCGGTCGCGGTGGCTGCCAGGCGCGAACTACGTGCGGGTTCATCTCGCACCGGAGAGGGAGATCTCGCCGGCACCAGAGGAGGACGAGCGGGCGAACTTCCGCTCGCACTGCATGCGCAGCTTCGGCCTGCCGGCGAGCGGGTTCTTCCGCTCGTTCCTCGAATTTTATCATCTCCAGCCGCATCACCTCACGCCAAACGCGGTGATGCTGTTGTCGGCCTTCGTCGCCATGTGCGAGGGCTTTCTTGGCGTCCTCCCCACCCTCAAACTCTGGGAGGAATTCTTCCAGTGCAAGCTTGGCACTGTCGTCGCGGGTGTTCCCGCCCCTTGCGGTGCCTTCATCGCCATGCGGAGGACGAGCGACAATAATCCGTTTCTGGCCATCCCGCTAATCCAGTCGGTGAAGCTCTGGCAGAAATCCTACTTCTACGTGAAGAACATCGCTCCACAAGGCGACTTCGTCAACCTGCCGGCTTACGTAGCCGGCCCGCCGGCTGGGTGGCAGCCCTCATGGTCCTACCGGGCCAGGTCGCTGTCTCAAGGTAGGGCCGCCTCTGTTGCATGGCTCTGGGTGATGATCTAGTCAGAGGGTCTGACCGGGGCCGACCTGGTGGCTGTCTTCGTGGAGCGCCGGGTGCTCCCCACTTGAAGGCCGACCTCACATGAATCCACCAGATGAGCCGGCCGCTTTGACCCATGCCGGCTAAGCACCAAGGAGATGCCTCACGCCGAGGTGTCTTACATGGTGAACTATATTTCCAACTGCAAGCTCTCCGAGGAGTGGCAGTACGGCAAGGAGCCGTACTCCGCGCCAATCCTCCGCAAGTGGTAAGTCTGTCTTCTTTCTTCTTTCCTTGTTGCCGGATTCATGATGGTCGACTCCTGACCAGTCGGCTTGTTTTTGGCAGAATCTCATGCTTCCCCCGGCAACTGGGGTTGCGGGGGTGGAACGCCAGTTCCTCCCCGACCGCACGATGGACGATGTTGACAACCCGGACCTGGGGGCGGCCGCCATGGAAGATGACGTCACAGGGGAGGGCAGCGAGGCAGGCGGCCTTGGGCTCGGGGCCGGCCTCGAGGACTGGCCGGATGATGTCGAGGCCGAAGTCATTCCGCACCGCCGACCGGCGCCCGATCATCAAGGCGCGGGCCCATCTGCCGCGCCGGCTGCTCATGGTGGCGCGCAGAAATGCCGGGCCGCGTCGACCCACTTCGGCAGTCGGCCTAAGAAGCCCAAGAGTACCGCGGCGGCGACCAAGCGGGAAGAAGCGGCCGCGAAGGCAGCCCGCTTCTGCAAGGTGGTGAAGCAGCCGCAGGCGGTTTCAGCGTAAGTGTCGTTTTTCTTACGCCTTTCCATTTCTTCTTCGGTTGATATTCTTCTAAGCCTTCTTCTTGACTTATCAAACAGGGCCCCACTTTCTCTCGAACGGGCCCCTGCCGCCTCCATAGTCGGATCCGCGGGAGGGTCCTCAAGCTCCCGCCATGTGGATACCCGCGCTGATCTCCTAGAGGCGACGGAGCGAAACACGCGGGAGGCGTGGGAGGAGCGGGAGGTGGAGGAGCGGAGGGCGACTCGGGAGGCAGAGGAGAAGTCGGCGGAGGCGCGAGCCGGCGCGGCTGCCAAGGCCCAGGCGGAGGCCGCGGCCGCGGAGAAGGAGGCGGAGGCCCTCTAAAACCAACCTCCACAGCTTGTCATCCCCCTCTGCGCCGCGCCTCCTGACATCCCAGTGCCCCCGACGGAGGAGGCCGGCCGCGGCCAGCCAGCGATGGAGAGGGAGGCGGCGTCGTCGCCGCCGACTGGAACGGGCCAAGGAGGCCGGCCCGATGCACCGCTCGTAGAGCCGGCTGGAGGCGAGCCGACTATGGGGGCGGATCTGGTGGTCTCGTCGCCGTCTCGTCGGCGCGCGGGGAAGGCGACTTCAGTGCCGGATCCACAAAAAACTGCGAGCGCCAACTCGTCGGCCCATGACCTGGAAGCGGCCAGCGATAGCTCGTCCGGGTGGACGCCGGGCGGCGGGACGGCCGTGCTGAACGTGGCGGTGCAGGACGTCCGGAACCGGCTTCAGGCCCAAGCTACCGCGCTGAAGCAGTATACTCAAGAATTTCTCACGACGCGCACGGTGATCCGGGTGAGTCCTCCCGCTTTTCGTTGATTGCTCCTGATTTCTTCCGTGGGGGCGCGTCAGCGCACCCACTGGGTGTAGTCCCCGAGTTCCGAGTCGGCTGTTGAGCAGGCGGCTTGGAACTTCTTGTTAGACTTCGATTGCCGTCTTGTTCTTACTCGCATCTCTTATCTTATCTGCAGGAGTATCATAACCTCCGCGCAGCTGCCTTCAACTCCCAGGCCCAGGAGTTGAATCAGAAAGCCACCGATCTGACCAAGAGCCGGAGTAAGTGCTTCGTCTTTTGTCTCAAGTGGGGGCGTGTCAGCGCACCCACTGGGTGTAGTCCCCGAGATTCGGGCCGACTCCTGAGCAGTCGGGTCGGATCTTTTCCTGACGACTTCTTTCTTCATAACTGCAGGGGCCAGCTAAGCGAAGCCTAGACCGCCCTTCGCGCCAAGGAGGCCGAGTGCGCCGCCCTGGATCAAGAGCGCGATCGCCTGGCCAAGAAACTGGCCGACCAGGAGGAAAGCCACAAGGCGGCCCTGAAGACGACGCAGGACAGCGAGGCCGCCCTCAAAGCCGAATATGAGACTGAGGCGGCGAACTGGGCCGAGGCAAGGCAGGTGCTGAGTCAAGGCTACAGCCGGGTGGAAGACTTAATCGATGGTAGGCCGCCTTCTTCTTTGTTTCTTTGCCAGCCTCCTGCCATCGGACTCGTCTTTTGACTTTGAGCTACTACTTTCTTTTATGTGCAGATTACTTTCCCGGTTACTCTGCTGCTGCTACCCAAGCCATCGAGGCCTACCATGACACGCGACGGCATGTGGGGGCCGAGATCGCACCGGGTGCCAGCCGGTCACTTGAGGAGCAGCTTCTGGCGCTCCAATCCCGCCTGCAGCCGGCCCACCGCATGCTCCGCCGTCTTCAGCGCGCCGGGGCACAAGTGCTGGCCGCCCTCTGGCCCGGCGAGGCGGTTCCCCGCACTCCAAGTCGGACCGCCGACTAGCTGGAGGTCGCAGTCGGCCACTTCGAGGCTTGGAAGGCGTCAGCGGCCCGGTCCGGCGCTGGGCGGGCACTGGAATTCGTCCGAGCCTGGTATCCTAGGCTGAACTTTGACCAGCTGAGTACCTGGCGGCAGGAGGCTGACGAGGTGCTGGAGGCGGTGCGGCCGGCTATCGTCCAGCGCGCCTCGGCGATCGCCGAGTACACCGACACCAGCGCCTTTTCCCCTGAGGTGGATGATGCCGGCGTCGCTCAGCCAGAGGAGTGGTTCGGGCTGAACCTGGCAGAAGATGAGGACTCGGCGGAGGATATTGCTTCCAGCGATGAGGGCGAAGGGGAAGAGGGGGAGGATGGTGAAGACGTTGTGCCAGACAGCGAAGCGACCAGCCCGCCTCAGCCTGATCGTGCCTCCAGCAACGACGCCGAGGCTCGCCAGCCGGTCACTCCTCCAGCCGGCACTGCCGACTCCACCAACCTGCCCGACTCGCCCATCATTCCCTTGGCCTGATCCGCCGTCCTTGCCTTCCTGCTTGTTACTCTTTTGAACAACTTTTATTAAATTTGTGCAGTTCCACCCACTGAGGGTGTATTCAGACTATGTTGACTGCTGGCCTTTTGAAGGCCTTTTGTGTAAATATAATCAGGCATGTGTTTGGCTTCCGTTCATGTTTGCTTTTCATCCTTTTGGCTTTTTCCTTTGCCGCCTTCCCTTGGCCACCGCCTTCCCAGCCGGACAGCTGCTCTACAGTCTGTGGCTGGAGAAGGACTTAGTTGTTTGGGGAAGGCAAGTACTCAAGCTTTCTTAGAATGCAGCAAGGTGAACGGGAAGCCGGCCAGCCGGCTGCTGTGGTAGCCGGCTGGCGGGGCAGGAGGTCGGCTCGCGTTATATAAGTTCGTTAGTCCTTAGCCGTTTTTCATGTGGGCATCCTTTCCTGCCCTTGGCTCTTGCCAGTCGGACAGTCGATTCTTCGAGGTGCGACTTTTGGCAAGAGGGGGCTTGGGTGCCAGCACACTACTTGTCTGACTGCAGGCAGAACTTTAGATATAACTCGAGGCGGCGAGTCCCCGGGCCGACTGGGCGAACCCGGTGCCAGACGAAAAAAACGAATGTAGTAACATATTCATAGGCATGATATTCATCATTCATAGATAAAAGAGGGTAGTCCCTGAGTGCTCCTCAGGGGACCCTTTGTCTCGTATTTAGTACAAAAGGTAGCGTGGTACATACTGGTTTTTAACTGTAAAATCTTCGGAGGAGATTGGCATTCCATGGTCGTTCCGACTCCTTTCCGGAATCATCTCTCTTGCATGCCTTCGTCTTCTGCGCGTCGATTAGGTAGTAGGATTCGTTGCCTAATGCTCTGCTGATGACGAAGGGGCCCTCCCAAGGGGCCGAGAGCTTGTGCTGGCCGGCTGTTTGTTGGATCAGTCAGAGCACATGATCGCTCTCTTGGAAGGATCTTGGCTTGACCTTCCGGCTGTGGTAGCGGCGCAGACCCTGCTGATAAATGGCGGACCGGCTGAGGGCTAACAGCCGGCCCTCTTCCAGCAGGTCGACACCGTCTTCACGTGCTTCATTGGCCTCCGCCTCCGTGTACATGGTGACCCGAGGTGAGTCGAACTCGATGTCAGTTGGGATGACCGCCTCTGCACCATATACAAGGAAGAAAGGGGTGAAGCTGGTTGATTTGTTTGGGGTAGTGCGCAAACTCCAAAGGATGGCCGGCAGCTCGTCGAGCCAATAGCCGGCCGAACGCTCCAGTGGCACGACTAGTCGGGGCTTGATGCCGGAGAGGATGAGGCCATTTGCTCGCTCGACCTGGCCGTTTGACTGCGGGTGGGCAACAGATGCTAGGTCCAGCCGGATGCCGTGTGTTGCGCAGAAACGTGCCAGTGCTCCCTTTGCAAAATTTGTACCATTGTCGGTGATGATGCTGTGCGGTATGCCATACCGGGTTGTGATATCTGCGATGAACGTCATAGCAGTTGGCCCATTCAGCTTCTTGATCGACTTTGCTTCAATCCACTTGGTAAATTTGTCCACCGCGACGAGCAGATGCGTCATGCCGCCGCGTGCCGTCTTGAATGGGCCCACCATGTCCAGCCCCCAGACGGCAAAAGGCCAGGTGAGGGGAATGGTTTTGAGTGCAGAAGCCGGTAGGTGTTGCTTGGAATTGAAACCTTGGCACCCTCTGCAGTGTTTGACTAGTTCCTTGGCGTCATCCAAAGCAGTCGGCTAGAAGAATCCATGGCGGAAAACTTTGGCAACGAGTGATCTTGAGGCCGCGTGGTGGTCGCATTCACCTTGGTGGATGTCCTTGAGGATTTTTATGCCCTTCTCTGGCTTGACGCAGCGCTGGAAGACTCAAGTGACACTGCGCCTAACAAGCTCTCGGATTACTATTGTGTATGCTCCGGCTCAGTGTTGGACTTGTCTTGCCGAGATCTCGTCAATTGGCAACTCTCTATTTACTAAGGAGTTGAGGATGGGATGGGCCCATGATGGAGCTGTGACTTCTTCTGTTGTCAAAACTGCTACTGTGACCAGGGCGGGTGGGCTGGGTGGTGAAGAGTTAGATTTGGCCACCGCCTGTTGTGTCGATGCAGTCCTCGGGCCAGCTGCAGTAGCCCCCGGGCCGAGTTCCGAAGTTCCCGAGCCGGGTGCGACTATGGTAGTCCCCAGGCCGTCTGTCGAAGTCCCCGAGCCGCCTGCTTGGTTCCTCATGTCGGATCCGACTGCGTCGGGGTCAGGCAGCACAAAGATGGAATCAGATTCATGAGACGACTTTATAGACGGCTTGAGGAGGCGTTGAAGAGAAAAGTCGGTTGGTATAGCTTGTCGGGTGGAGCCTATTCATGCTAGGGCATCTGCCTGCACGTTGTCGGCCCGTGGTACATGAAGGAACTCGCATCCTTTAAAATATCCACTGATTTGCTGAACGAGGAAGCGGTAGCTCGCCATGTTCACGTCCTCGGCATCCCAGTCGCCAGATGACTGCTGGACCACCAAATCCGAGTCGCCATAGCACAGGATCCAGCAGATGCCGAGATCTTTGGCTAGCCGGAGCCCGTGTATGAGCGCCTCGTACTCGGCCACATTGTTGGAGATGGCAAAATGAATTTGCAATGTGTATTTGAGCTTGTCGCCCTTGGGAGAGTTGAGGATGATACCGGCTCCCAAACCGGTGTGCATCTTCGACCCATCGAAGTGCATCCGCCAATGAGTGGACTCGGGGGCCGGTGGCAGATACTGGGTTTCGGCCCAGTCGACGAGGAAGTCGGCCAGTGCTTGGGACTTAATGGCGGTGCGGGGCTGGTAGAAGATCGTGTAGGGAGCTAGCTCAATGGCCCATTTTGCCATCCGGCCAGATGCATCCCGGCTGCCTATGATCTCGGCGAGCGGGGCAGTACATACGACCGTGATGGGGTACTCTTGAAAGTAGGGTTTGAGCTTCTTGGCAGCGAAGTACACACCATAGCACATCTTCTGGTAGCGTTGGTAGTTCTGCTTCGAGGTGGATAATACTTCCTTAAATAATACACCGGCCTCTGGACCAGCTGAGCTCGGCCTTCTTCTGGGCGATGGACCATGATAACTGTGCTGACCACCCGGCTAGTGGCGGCAATGTAAAGGAGCATGGGCTCTTTTTCAGTCGGCGCTGCCAAGACAGGCGGCGTGGTCACCATCTTCTTTAGCTCGTGGAAAGCTTGGCCTGCTTGGTCGTTCCACTCAAAGTGAGTGGACTTCTTCATGAGTCGGTAGAGGGGGAGGGCTTTCTCTCCGAGCCGGCTGATGAAGCGGTTCAGGGAAGCCAAGCATCCGGTGAACCTCTGGACGTCTCGTAGCTTGGTGGGAATCTCCATTCTCTCTATGGCCTTGATCTTCACTGGGTTGCATTCGATGCCGCGTTCGGAGACCAGGAAGCCTAGAAGGTGGCCGGCTGGTACTCCGAACATGCATTTCTCAGGGTTGAGCTTGATCTGAAACCGGCGCAAGTTTTCAAATGTCTCTCTGAGGTCTTCCAGCAAGGTACCGCGCTTCTCGGTCTTCACCACAATATCGTCTACATAGACGTGGGCGTTTCTGCCGAACTGCTTGAGGAGGCATTTCTGCATGCAACGCTGAAAAGTGGCACCTGCATGCTCCGAATGTTGTGATGAAGGCGGTCTTCAAGCGGTCGGCGGGATCCAACTTTATTTGGTAGTAGCCTGAGTAAGCATCCAAGAAGCTCAACAGCTCGCATCCGGCTGTGGAGTCTATCACTTGATCAATCCTTGGCAAGGCGAAGAGATCTTTGGGGAAGGCCTTGTTGAGGCTGGTGTAGTCTATACACATGCGCCACTTGTTATTTTTCTTCAGCACAAGGACCGGGTTGGCGAGCCACTCTGGAAAGAAAACCTCCATAATGAAGCCGGCTGCCAGAAGCCGGGCTATCTCTTCTCCTACAATCCTTCTCTTCTCTTCCGATAGTCGGTGGAGGGGCTGTTTGACTGGTTTTGCACCTTCTCGGACGTGTAGCTTGTGCTCGGCGAATTCCTTCGGAACACCCGGCATGTCCTTAGGGGACCATGTGAAGATGTCCCGATTCTCACGGAGGAAATCGGCGAGCTCGCCTTCCTATTTGCTGTCCAGGTTTGCCCCGACGGTAGCGAACCTTTCTGGGTGCTCCTGCTCCAGAGGCATCTTCTTTGTTTCTTTGTCCGGCTGGAAAGATCCTTGGGCATCACACTCTTTTGGGTCAGGGGACAGGGCCGACTGCTTTCCGGCCATGACCACGACTCAATCCAGTATCTTCTTTTCTTCGGCAATCACGAGGGACTCGGCCAGCCGGCTACTAGCTACCGCACACTCGGAGGATTTCTAGTAGTCTCCGGCTATGGTGATGATGCCCTTGGAACTTGGTATCTTCATCTTGAGGTAGGCATAGTGGGGTACAGCCATGAACTTGGCCAAAGCAGGTCGGCCAAGCAACGCATGGTAAGGGCTCTCCAGATCCACTACCTCAAACCACACTGCCTCTCGGCGGAAATGATCCTTATCCCTGAAGAAGACATCTATCTTGATCTTGCCGATTGGGGAGCAGGACAGGCTGGGTACAATGCCATGGAACACAGTCCGACTAGGCATGAGCTGCTTTGTCTTGATGCTCAGCTTCTCCATGGTGTCACGGTACAGTATGTTGATGCTGCTCCCGCCATCTATCAGCACGCGGGAGAAACGGGCAACTCGCCTTTCTGTTGCGAGGGTGGCGTCCAAGACCAATGCATAAGAACCGGGAGACGGCATCACCTCTGGATGATCGGCCCGGCTCCAGTTGATAGGCCTTTCGGACCTGTGCATGAACTCGGGGTTGTTGGAGGCGACTGCATTGACTTCTTGGTGCTGTCGACACCGGCTACACCGATCTTCTGGTTGGCTTGTAAAGATGACGTAGGCGGCATGCTCGTCGGGGAACTCGTCTTGAGCAGCCCCGACTGATGGTCGAGCGGCCGGCTATGGAGGGGCCAGAGGCGGCTGACCAGCTGGCAGAGGCGGCGCTATCCCCTCGCCCTTGGAGATCCACGTGAGCCAGTGGCATTTTCGGGTCGTGTGGTTTGAAGGCTTTGCGCCACTATGGAACTTGCAGGGGGCATCAAGTGCTTGCTCGTAGGAGAAAGCCGGCTGCCAAGCCGGAATGCTGCCTTTCTCCTTCTTGGGCGTGGGCCGCCCTTCGGGTTGTTCGTCTTCGACTATGGCCACCTGCTGACTGGCGGAAGGCGGCACGGGAGCCTTGCGCTTGTGGTCATTGTGGTACAGGTGTCGGTTGGAGTCTCCTGCCGGCGTCTTGGGACTCGGAGCGAGCACCTTCCCGGAGGCGTATACTCGGAGCTCGGTCTTCATTGAGGAATCGGCCGTGGCGTATTTATCAGCTATGATCAGCAGCTCGTCGAGGGTAGTCGGCTCGTCGCAGAGGAGTCGGTGCTTGAGGAGGGTGCCTTCTCGGCACCCGGCGATGAAATACTCTATGGCTTGAACCTCGTGCACCCCTTCACAGGAATTGCGGAGCTCGGCCCAACGCGTGAGGTAGTCGCGGGTTGATTCATTGGGCCCTTGTACACACAAGGAGAGCTGTCGGGGCTTGGGAGCCCGCTTGTAGGTGCTGGTGAAGTTAAGAATGAAGGCTTCTGTGAAGTTTAGCCAGCTTTTGACGCTGTAAGGCTTGAGGTTGTTGAGCCAGGTGCGCACCGTGCCTTGGAGCATGAGGGGGACATACTTCACGGCAACACGCCTGTTGCCGTTTGCGATGCTAACCGCAGTGGAGTAGTCAATCAACCAATCTTCCAGCTTCACGGAGCCGTTGTACTTGGGCGTGTCTCTTGGGAGCGAGAACCCTTTGGGGAAGGGCTCGTCGCGGATGCGAGGGCCGAAGCAAGGCAGACCGACATCATCTTCTTCTTCCAGAGCCAGGGATCACGCTAGGCGTTCGATCCGGTGGCGGGCGTCATTCTCGCCGACTCCTTCGCGGCGGCCCAGCCGGCCGCTGAGAGTCGGATGCGTGACGGGCGGCGGAGTAGGATATCTCTCCCCACAAGGCAGAGGAGGAGGCGGGTCGCCCCGCCATTCCACAGCTTGATGGAGATTTGAGTCCGGCTGCGGCTGGCTGCCGGCTCCTTTTCTTTCCTTGCGCGGGTGTTACCCGCAGTCGGTGTTCGGGACGTCGCACCGTGCTCTCGGCGTGGGGGAGGACTTTAGGCGCGGACACCGGCTTCATGCCGCTCTGTGGTCGCGTCGATAAGCTGTTGGATGCCTGGTCATGTAGGGGAGCTCATCGGGCCCTAGTCCATTCAGCTTGTCTGCGGCCGCCTGGGCAGCGCGTAGGTTTTCAAGAGGCGTGGCCTAGACTAGGCGGTCTGCTCCCAGCAGATCCACGATAGTTGTGCCATGTTTCTTGATGATGCCGACGCGGCTCGGCCCGTTGGGAGGCGGCGTGTCGAAGGCGGCGCGGTCGACTTCATGCTGGTGAGCCTCGGTGAGGCGTCTCATGGAAGCTAGCTTATGGCCCTCCACAACGAGGGCGAGGCGGCGCGCCTCCAGCGTCTCGGCGTTGGCGTCGGTCGGGATGGGGGCGGACAAGTCACGCAGCGCTGTCTGCAGGGCGTCGTGGGTGTTTTCACCAGAGGCGGCGCCGTGGCTAATGACCAGTACCTCGGTGATGGCGCTGCCGCTGCTGTCGGCTTGAGGAAGAGGGTCGTTGATGATTACCACATTGGAGGGGAAGGCGTCAAGCGATGCCGTGTCGGAGTCAACAAGCATCGGGTCGGTGGAGCCAACCGATTCCAAGTCCGCGGCAAGCTCGCCGGAGACGTGGAGTTGGTCGAGGAGGCTGACGAGGTGGCTCTCGGGGCAGCCTGTGCATGCGCCGGACGCGGGCTCGTCGGAGATGCGAGCCTCGCCAAGAAGATCGGCGAGGCAGCTCGCCGCACAAGCACCGGCGACGCCTTGCAGCGCGTCGAGGAAAGCGCCATCGGGCGAGCCGGGCTGGCTACGCACGCTCGGAAGGAAAAGGGTTCCCGTCCAGAACAGGTCTCCGGACGACGGTGCACCTGGCCCCATGGTGGGCGCCAAATGTCGGGTGGTTGGTGCGACATATGCCAACGGGTGGCTTATCATTGTGGGAGCCAATAAGACATCGCCGGTGCCTGGAAACAGGATAAGGCGAAGACATGCACGCCGGCGAATCTTACCCAGCTTCACGGCTCTCCATGGAGATAACACACCTATTGCTACTCTGTGGG
The DNA here is from genome assembly GCF_018294505.1 of Triticum aestivum. Classification (NCBI taxonomy): domain Eukaryota; kingdom Viridiplantae; phylum Streptophyta; class Magnoliopsida; order Poales; family Poaceae; genus Triticum; species Triticum aestivum. Next base: position 54,319,483 of record NC_057812.1, on the reverse strand, counting down.
GTCTCCGCATGGCCAGTAGATCAACAAGTAGCTACAAGAGGCTCCTTGAGTTGTTCGGTGAAAGGATGAAGTAGGGCAAGGCTTGCCCGCTTCTTCCCTCAATGCGGTGTCTAAAACTACTCAAAAGGGCCTTTTCTGCAGGGGTGCCCGGGGGTTTATATAGGCCTACCCCCAGGGGTACAATGGTAATCCGGATGGGCGCGGGCCCTAGCCGTCTGTGTCTATGCTGGCCGGCTTCTTGGAGCCGGCCCTCTTGTGGTTTTCTTCAAGAGGATTTTAGGGCTGGGCCACCTTCGTGCAGCCGGCCAGAGAGGTAGCCGGCCGGGGGAAGGCGGCCCCACGTCTTGGATGCTTGAAGGCTCAATCGGCCTATAATTTTTCTAGAGAACCAGGGGGCGGCTAGGCCACCCGTGGTCATTTACTCCGACAGCGGCCCATCACACCGTGTGGGGATTGATCTTCTTTAGTGTCGAAAACATGGATCTAAAGATGGATGTGTGTAATGGCAGTGCTTGTCAGTAGAACACAACTTATCTGATCGCAAGTAATTTTGTAGTTTACACATGTATCAGCAGAGGAGTTGGCGAGCTGCCAGGGCGCCGGTGGATAGCAATGGATGAACAGAGGAGTTGGCGAGCTGCCAGGGCGCCGTTCAACACGGTCGTGAACGGCAGGAGAGAGCAGCTGCGGCGGTGGCCACGGCGGCGGCGAGCTTGCCGGAGAAGCGAGCAGAGGAGCTGCGCTCAAGGGGAAGCTGCCGGAGGGCCGAGGAACACGGTCGTGGTCGTGGTCGTGGGCGGCGGCGGCGGTGAGCGAACGGGAGAAGGAAAGGAGACTGAGGATTTGGGGGATTTCGCGAGGCTGGTGGGAAGGGAATCAGGAGGAAACTGGCCTGCGTGCGTTGAGAATCGGTCTTGCCAGGTGTCCTAACCCAGGTGGGTCTCACGATCGCTATGTACGACCCCGGTCTTATATGATTTTTTTTCCTGGGCCCGGACTGCCAGGGATCGGGTGAGCGTTATTCAAATTTCTGTTTTTCTAGAAAGCCCGCTCTGGCGACATTTCCCCTAGGCTCTTGTTTTTTTTCATGGTAATATGTGTCTCATTTATATCAGAAGGATCATAGTACAAGTCACGTACATACCGACCTGACAAAACTGAAAAGATAGCAGAACGCTAGCCTTTGCACACAGGAAAATCAGCCAAGGAGTAAAATTACAAATAAGACTGAAGAATCCTCTGAGCTTGACACCAACGCCCATCACCTGCCTCTGGCACCACCATAGCAGCCACCAAAGAAGAAAAAGACGGATCACCTCTACACCAAGCTCGACGCGGCTGATATGCAGCTTTGCGGACCTCCAAGGTGGCTCGCCAATAAAGGCAAATCCATTGCCATTGAACGAATTAGACTGGGGCAACACCCCGGACACGCCATCGAACTCCAGATTTTGCACCCCCGCCCAACTAAGACATTGGAGGAGGAAACCATACCTGCCTGCCATGAACCACGAACCCAGATCCACTATCTTCCAGATGCCGTCGATGTAGAGCACAATCTACATCCTCTCCTGGACTACCTCCCAAGCTCCACCCCGGCGCTGGAGCAAACGTCGTCGCAACGGCGGAGCCCGAGGACACAGGTCCACCGCGAGGATGCCGCTGCCGCCGCACCATCCTTGATTGAACAGTCTAGTGTTTCCAAATCCACCCCAAAAGCGGATCACCTCGTTGGGGAAGGATCTGAAGATTTATTAGTCGGCGCCGCCATCGCCACTGGCAAAACCATGACGATGAACAACCCAAAATCCTAAGAAACTAATACCAAAAACAATCCACACGCGTGGATCCAGTGACCCCCCTCTCTTGTTGGGAAGGAAATATCTATTGAAGTTTTTCAGAAAAAGTCGCAAAATACGCTGCTCCTTTTTTTATAAAGTACTCCAGTATTTTCATATCAACAAAATGCCAATTACACATGTCTTTTGAAAAAACACGGATATAAAGGTATTAGTCAAGCACTCAAGATCGAGAATGGATTATACAATCAAATTCTTATAGACAAAAAAATGGTGATTCACATGGACTGCGAGAATGGTTCCTCAGAAGCAACACCCACTAGTAGAAAAACTACTTTACGTGAGACACATTAGTCCCGGTTTGTAAACGGACCGGCACTAATGTGACCATTAGTGCCGGTTCCAACGGCTAGGTGGACAGGCATCATTAGTCGTGGTTCGTGTTGAACCTCTACTGCCGGTTCGTGCCACGAATCTACAATAAAGAGGTGGTGGCAGGCTGCTGTCAGGCTGGGGCCGCACCAGTCCCTTTAGTACCGGTTCGTGGCACGAACCGGTACTAGAAGATCACCTTTAGTCCATGTTTGTGTCATGAACCGGGGCTAAAGATCTTCCGGTATAAACCCTTCGTTCAGCCCGTGATCGAGCTCTCTGTTCTTCCCCTTTCCTCTCCTCTCTGTTCTTCCCGAAAGCTCAAGCTCATCCTTCATTTTGCCCAAAAATTGTCAAGATTTGAAGGCTCCCCATCCATCCAAGTGATCTCAAAGATTAGCAACTTTGTCCTTTCATCTCTCATTGCTAGATTAGCTCTTGCAATGCTCTATAAGTATAGTGATTTGTGGATTTTAGTTTGGAAGTAATTATATGTGGTAGTTTATTTGATTTATATGCAATTTGAGCTCAAATCAACTCTTAATTTGGATATGTAGGTGTGGTTTACTTAGTGCCTACCTGTCCCCATCCTAACCACCGTCGATCGCCCGCACCGTCCCGTCGCCGGCACCACCTTGGTGAGCCTCTTGTTCTTATCATTTTTATAATAAAAAATCATCTTTGTGTGATTTAGATATATAGTTACTTGTATAATTTTCTTACCCGTACGTTGTTCGTTATACATAGTGGCATGGTTTTGATATCCGTCCCCATCGGCCCTCGACCGGTTTATGATTCGGATGCGGTATATTCTATTTTATAACTATTTGTTGCATCTCGTGTTTATGACAAACTATGCCCATCAAGTTGACATAGATATTTTTACCTAGGAGGTATGTGAACCAGAAATTCCAACCGACCCTCTTGTCGAGAGGTTAAATTTAGTTGAAAAAGAAAATGAGTATTAGAAGGAAAATTGAAAAGAATTTAAGAAGAGAAGATGAAACTAGAGTTTATGTTGCCGATGTCGTCGATGATCACAAGATCAAGATGGAGAAAATGCGCTTGAAGATTAGAAAGATTAAAAAATATGACATTGATAGTGAGGCTTGGTATCATTATGTTGTTGGATCAATTGTTACCTTAGTTGCGATCTTGGTCGCATTTGTTGTTGCATTTAAATGCTTTAGCTAGATAGTGTATATGTTGTTTTATGAGAATAAGTGTTATGAACTTTATGTATGAACTTGTATTAATTTGGTCTTTTCGGTGTTGTGTAATGAAGATGAGCCGGCAATGGATGTACGATGACCGATGCTCTCCCTAGTTCATTAATGGCATCCGTACTTTTCTGCTTGGGGCTGAGGCAAACAAGCAGGCGGATGGTTTTATGTGTTGTCCATGTGATGTCTGTAAGAATGATCAGAATTACTCTAAGTCAATAATCATTCACGTCCACCTGTTTGAGTCCGGTTCCATGCCCCACTATATTGTTTGGACCAAGCACGAAGAAAGAGGGGTTATGATGGAAGACAATGAAGAAGAAGAGGATGATGACAGCTATCATGGCCATGGGTTTCCTGAATATGATGGTACAACAATGGGGGAAGAAGTTGAGCCGCCAATGCGGGGAGAAATTGAAGAAGAGGCATCAGATGAGCCCACTGATGATCTTGGTCGGTCCATTGCCGATGCAAAGAGAAACTGCGCAAATGAAAAGGAGAGGCTAAAGTTGTAGCGCATGTTAGAGGATCACAAGAAATTATTATACCCAAATTGTGAAGCTGACAAGAAAAAGCTGGTCACCACACTGGAATTGCTGCAATGGAAGGCAGAGAATGGTGTATCTGACAAGGGATTTGAAAAGTTGCTGATAATGTTAAAGAATATGCTTCCAAAGGACAACGAATTGTTCGACGGTATGTACGAAGCAAAGAAGGTTGTCTGCCCTCTAGGATTAGAGGTGCAGAAGATACATGCATGCCCTAATGACTGCATCCTCTACCGCGGTGAGTACAAGGATTTGAATACATGCCCGGTATGCGGTGCAATGTGCTATAAGATCAGTCGCGATGACCCTGGTGATGTTGAGGGCGAGCTCCCCAAGAAGAGATTCCTACCAAGGTGATGTGGTATGCTCCTATAATACCATGGTTTAAACGTTTGTTCCAAAACAAAGATGCCAAATTGATGCGATGGCACAAACAAGACCATAAGAAAGACAGGAAGTTGAGTGTACCTGCTGATGGGTTGCAGTGGAGAAGAATCGAGAGAAAGTGGGAGGACTTTGTAGATGACGCAAGGAACGTATGGTTTGGTCTAAGCACAGATGGCATTACTCCTTTTGGGGAGCAGAGCAGCAATCATAACACCTGGCATGTGACTCTATGTATGTATAACCTTCCTCCTTGGTTGTGCATGAAGCGGAAGTTCATTATGATGTCAGTGCTCATCCAAGGCCCTAACCAACCCGGCAACGACATTCATGTGTACCGAAGGTCATTAGTTGAAGAACTCTTACGGTTGTGGAATGAAAAAGGTGTACGTGTGTGGGATGAGCTCAATCAGGAGGAATTTGACCTACCTGCGTTGCTGTTTGTGACCATCAATGATTGGCCCGCTCTCAGTAGCGTTTCAGGACAGACAAACAAGGGATATCATGCATGCACGCACTGTTTAGATGATACCGACAGTATATATTTGGATAATTGTAAGAAGAATGTGTAACTGGGACATCATCGATTTCTTTCGAGCAGGCATCCCGTAAGAAAGAAAGGCAAGCATTTCAAAGGTGAGGCAGATCACCGGAAGAAGCCTGGCGGACAATCTGTTTTGAATGACACTGACGGTCAAGGATTTAAAAGTAATCTTTGGAAAGGGTCCTGACGGACAATCTGTTTTGAATGACACTGACGGACGCGCACCCATATGGAAGAAGAAATCTATATTTTGGAACCTACCCTATTGGAAAGACCTAGAGGTCCGCTCTGCAATCGATGTGATGCACGTGACGAAGAATGTTTGTGTAACCCTTCTTGGCTTTTTAGGCATGTATGGGAACACAAAAGATACACTGGAGGCACGGGAGGACCAGCAACGTATGCATGGAAAAGACGGCATACATCAGGGTCATGCAAGCTACGCTCTTACCAAACAAGAGAAGGAAATCTTCTTTGAATGTCTGCTCAGTATGAAGGTCCTGTCTGGATTCTCGTCGAATATAAAGGGAATAATAAATATGGCAGAGAAAAAGTTCCGGAACCTAAAGTCTCATGACTGCCACGTGATTATGACACAACTGCTTTCGGTTGCATTGAGGGGGATTCTACCCGAAAACGTTCGATTAGCCATTGTGAAGCTAGGTGCATTCCCTTAGTGCAATCTCTTAGAAGGTAATCGATCCAGAAATCATACCAAGGTTAGGGAATGATTTGGTGCAATGTCTTGTCAGTTTCGAGTTGGTGTTCCCACCATCCTTCTTCAATATCATGATACACGTCCTAGTTCACCTACATTGCCGTTCTGGGTCCTGTATTTCTACATAATATATTCCCCTTTGAGAGGTTCATGGGAGTCCTAAAGAAATATGTTCATAACTGTGATAGGCCAGAAGGAAGCATCTCCAAGGGCCATGAAAATAAGGAGTTCATTGAGTTTTGTGTTGACTTTATTCCTGACCTTAAGCCAATTGGTGTTCCTGAATTGCGGCATGAGGCCAGACTGGGTGAAAAAGGCACGCTATGACCGAAAGCAATAATATGTATGGACGGGCATTCTCTCACTCAAGCACACTACACAGTTCTAAAAAATTCCGCCTTGGTGGCTTCGTATATCAAGGAACACAAGAATATTCTACGCTCCAAACACCTGAAGCAGTCTAACAACTAGATTACACGTGAACAAACGGGGACTTTCGCTGGTTGGTTGTAGACACGTGGCATGCATGACGACGCTGTTGAATATGACCTGTACTTGATGTCCCAGTTACCATCTTCTAATATAATGACTTTCAAAGGGTATGAGATAAATGGGAATACATTTTACACAATCTCCCAAGATAAAAAGAGGACCAACCAAAACATTGGTGTCCGCTTTGATGTAGCAAGCAAGAGGGGAAAGGACACATATTATGGTTACATAGAGGAGATATGGGAACTTGACAATGGACGTGGTTTGAAGGTCCCTTTGTTTCAGTGCAAATGGGTCAACCTGACAGGAGGCGAGATAACGGAAGACCCAAAGTATGGAATGACAACAGTGGATCTCAACAATCTTGCATACGCAGACGAACCATTCGTCCTAGCCAATTATGTGGCGCAGGTTTTCTATGTGAAGGACATGTCAACCAAGCCGAGAAAAAGAAAAGGTAATGAAGCGAATACATCATACGATGAGCCAAAGTTCCAGATAGTTATTTCAGGGAAAGAAACATCATCGGAGTGGAGGACAAGACAGACATGTCGGAAGATTATGAAAAGTTTCATGAAATTGCTCCCTTCACAGTGAATATTGACCCGAGCATCCAGTTAAATGATGAAGATTGTCCATGGTTACGGCGCAAAGGGACACGTGCGAATAAAAAGTTTTATACCAAAAGATCCCACTCTGGGATCTGACCGGCTTCACTGTCATCACTTTCTTCTCTAGTGAGTTTTCGGACTTATATATCTGGAAAGTGCCACTTCGGACAAATCGGAGGGAATCTTTGTAATAGTTAGGGTACTTATGTGTTTTGGCATTTGAAACGCGAAGAAATATTATGTACAAACAAATTTTCAACCATTTCTGACATCATTTGCTTTTTTCATGCATTTACTAAAAAAATTGAGCTAAATGACCCTGAAATTGAAAAGAACTTCAATTGAAATCTAAAAAGTTGGCATGGTATCATCATTTCACCTACATAGCATGTGCTAAAAAGTTGAGAGGGTTACGGCAAAAACTGGATGCACTTCATGTACAAAATGGACAATCTCTTTCGAAATATCAGGGTTTCGGACGAATACTCGTCTGTTATAAAGGCATTTCATTTTTTAACTTATTTCAACTCCAGACTTTTTGTGCGTTCAGTATGAACCATTCGAAGCCACGTCATCAATTTCAACCCTTTCTGACATCATTTGCTATTTTTCATGCATTTACTGATTTTTTTGAGCTAAATGACCCTGAAATTGAAAAGAACAACAAATGAACTCTGAAAAGGTTGACAGTTGGCATGGTATCATCATTTCACCCACATAGCATGTGCTAAAAACTTGAGAGGGTTATGGCAAAATCTGGATGCACTACATGTACAAAATGGACAACCTCTTTCGAAGTATCAGGGTTTCGGACGAAAACTCGTCTGTTACAAAGGCATTTCATTTTTTAAATAACCTAAAAATTAACAAATTGAATATAATGATAAAACACACTAATATTAAACAACAGAAAAAAGAATCACTGGACCAATTTCAAATAATTCAAATTTAAACTCTTCAAATTTGAAAACTACTGGCACTAACAGGAAGTTTATAAAAAAATTACATAAAGCAAAAAGATTCAAACAAACTCTAAATAAAGCAAAAAACAACTCAGTAACAAAAGAAAATAAATAAAGCAGAAAACAAAAAATGAAAAATAAATAAATTTAAAAAACCCGCCTACTGGGCCACAACGGTGTGCATACGACTAGAAGCCCAACATATAGTTGGGCCTGGATGCAAGCCCACAAGGCCCAGTAGGCCCACCAGGGAAGCGCAAGTGAGGTAGGCCTAGAAGGCCTACATTAGAGAGGGGCTCGATGCAGTGCCTGCGCCGGGGCTTATAAACAGGCGATGGCTCCCCTCAACTAGCGAGGTGGGACTAAACATCCACCGCAACCCTCGTCTGGCAGCGCACCACCTTTAGTCGCGGTTGGTGGCTCCAACCGCGACTAAAGGCCCCCCTTTAGTCCCGGTTGGAGCTACCAACCGCAACTAAAGGCATGCGCTTCCCGCCGCTTCGGCTGACCAAAAGTGACCTTTAGTCTTGGTTGGTGGCTCCAACTGGGACTAAAGGTCTCTGCATATATATACTCACACTTCAAAAAATTTAGTTTCTCTGCTTTCTTCGGCCTCTTCAACATCGCCTAGCTGTCGTCGTCTCGCCTCCCAGACGCCGGAGCTCGTCGCCACCCCCGATGCCGACCGCCCGCGCCTCCTTGCGCTGATCCACTGGTAGAAAAAGGGCATGTTGTCCCGGTTCGTAAGGGCCTTTTGTCCCGGTTCCTGAACCGGGACTAAAGGGTTGGTACTAATGCCCTGCCCCTTTAGTCCCGGTTCAATCCAGAACCGGGACTGATGGGCCTCCACGTGGCCTATGCGCGGAGCCCAGGCAGGAGACCCTTTGGTCCCGGTTGGTGGCACCAACCGGGACCAATAGGCATCCACCCGTAAGCATTTCTGTGGCTGGAGTTTTTGTTATTTTTTTGAAGGGAGGGGGGGGGGGTTGGGGGTTTTTGGGGGGTTAATTTAGGTGTTTCATATATAGTGTTAGCTAGCTATAATTAATAGAGAGAAGTGTCCTCTCTTATGTCCGTGCTTGGTCGACGCTACGTACTATACATACGTATAGAGAGGACTAGACACGCTAGCTAGCTAGTAAGCAAATGAAGGAAACAGAAGATCGTCATGAACATATATGCATACAGAGAGAAGTGATATCGACCACCTCTCCTTCTCCGAGAGATTGGTCTAACAACAAGTTCTCGTATATCTATCCGACACTACCGGCTACATATATACAATAATTATCTCTTACAAATATAATCATACGGACTCATGGTCCACATACTATTCTCCGTCTTCAGCGATCACATGGTCAAGAAAGAATGCCGCCAATTCCTCTTGAATTGCTCGCATGTGAGCTGGTGCTAGGAGTTCATCCCGCTTCCGAAACATCTAATTTGAAGAAGGGGGTCAATACATATATATATATATATATATATATATATATATGAATGAATGAAACTCAACACAAATGATGGTAATAAAATAAAATTGTGAATGTTGTTATTTACGTACTTCATATTGTTCGTCAGTGTAGCCCCGCTCACAGGTCGTGTGGCGGATGGACTCGCAAACGTAGTATCCACAGAAATCATTCCCTTTTTCCTGCCACAACCACTTTACAAGAAATAGAGCTCAATCAAACTGATAAGCAAGAATGCCAAATCAATAGGAGATGTGCGGAACATGCTACTATAGTACTTACTTTCGGGTGTCTAAATTGCAGCTTCTTCGGGAGTCCTGGAGCTTTTTTGGAGAATTTTTTCCAAACCCTGCCAGACAAAGAAAACAATTAATTGATATATCAGGAAATGAACAAAGTTGCTGATATGGTGGATAATGATCGATTTAACTTACTTCTCGAGCATTTGAGTCATGTCCGCATAGTCCTGGGGATCTTTTCGTTTTGAGTCTAAGACAGTTACTAGTCCCTGCTCAAGCTTAATCTCTAGGAGAATATAGTGGTAACTGCACACACATGCATAACTCATCAATTACATTACTATAACCTTGACTAATATATATAAGGGAAACCGAATACGCACAAGACAGTAACACTCACTTGAAGTTGTAAGGAAAGAGTATTATATCTTTGTTTTCATTTATTACCAACGATCGTAGCAAGTTGGCCTCGGTATCTGCGGCATGAAATTTAACCTGAGTTGCATCTATGAGATATGTGTTAATGAACCCAATATCACCGACTTGTCTTTTCTTCAATTCGGTGATCTTCAATCTGCATAATATAGTGAGGATGATTATAAATACATGCAATGAAAGAGCTGAGCTATATAGAGAGACTTAATGACAGAAGTAGTACTACTTACAGACAGTAGCAGGTGACCGTTGTTTTATCGAGGGCCAATTGATTGAAAAACTGAAAGAACTCCTCAAATGGAACAGGCAACAGTTCAATTCCAACGAGGTCATGCTCCTTTTTAACTTTCACATACAAAGTACTCCTCCACCCAGAGTCTCTGTAGATTTTCAAGTACCAATCATGCAATCTTCGCATCATCGTTGATAGAGATCTTTCATCTTTGACGAGAGGCTTCCCGTACTCGTATCTTTGTATCTGCACCTCCATGGGTTCATAATGTACATCATCGGGCAGGTAATCGGCAAGATTGCTATAACCGGGCACCATCCTCGGATCATTAGCGACGTTGTCGCTAGGCACCTTGAGCGGGGGGCACGATTGCTTCGCTTCTTCGCCGAGCTGGGCAATTTGTTTCCCAGCTCGTCGTTCTTTCAGCCTTTGATCACTGACAGTACTTCCCGACCGCTTCGCTTCGGCAAATTCCTTTCCAATAATGCGCTCATAGTTTCCTTTCGGCGGAGACTTGGGTGGTTTTGTCAGGGCAGCCAGAGTGCGCTTCGCTTTCACCGGATCTACCTCCTCCTCCGGAGGTGGATGTCTCTTTGCTTTCAACCCTTGAAACCAGTCATCCACTTCGGTTCGCACGATCTCGGTGTTCTCCTCCGGGGTCCTCTCGTATGGTAACTTCTCTGGAGTCTTCAGAGAAGGACCGAATATGTATGTCCTCCCGCCTCTGGCTGTACTGCTAGACGCCGGCCGAGCAGATGGAGTGGTTGTCTTCTTTACTTGCTTACGAGGCGGAGGAGAAGGACTACGACGCGCCGAAGCAGCCGGAGCGGCAGTAGGTCTCTTCCGCCCTTGCTGACGAGGCGGAGAAGGAGGAGGCTGGCTTCTCGGGCGCGTCGGCGCAGGCGGAGAAGGAGGCGGAGTGCCGCCACGCACTGGAGAAGGAGCCGGTCGAGTGCCCTGATCGTCACTCGCCGGAGGAGGAGGCGGTGAAGGAGGCGGAGTGCCCTGACTCGCCGGAGGAGGAAGTGGTGGAGGAGGTGGAGTGCCCTGACTTGCCGGAGGAGGAGGAGGAGGCGGAGGCGTCCAGTTCGGAAGGTTGATGAGCTCCTCCCGCCATAGGCATGGAGTCTTCAGAGCAGACCCCAGCCTAGTCTCCCCTTCACCGGTAGGGTGGTCAAGCTGGAGGTCCTCAAATCCCTCCGTTATTTCATCCACCATCACCCTAGCATATCCTTCTGGAATCGGCCGGCAGTGAAAAGTTGTGCCGGGTTCAGTAGGATAAACAGAGCCAACAGCCGCCTTGATCTTCAAATTCATCCATTACGTCATAAGGTGGCAATTTTGAGACTCCGTGATAGCATCCACAGGATAGCTGGCAGGAGCCGTCAAGGCATGCTCCGGCTGAAGCAGCTCGGTGGAAGCCACGCTGCTTCTCCGCTGAGATGGCGGGGTAGCTTCGGGGGAAGCTTCGGCAGTACGTTTGCTGTGATTTGCTTCTCGTTCCTCTATCGCTTGTACCCTTGCTTGCAGCGCCTGCATTTGGGTCAGCTGCACTTTTTTCCTTCTCTCATGGGATTTGTAACCGCCTGCGTCCGGAAACCCAACCTTCCACGGAATGGAGCCTGGCGTGCCTCGTGTCCGTCCAGGGTGCTCAGGATTCCCGAGGGCCATTGTGAGCTCGTCGTTCTCTCTGTCTGGAAAGAACGTCCCTTGTTGCGCTGCTTCGATATACTGCTGAAGCTTCCTGACTGGTATGTCCATTTGATCGTTCGTCCAAATGCACTTCCCTGTTACAGGGTCCAAGGTTCCGCCAGCCCCGAAGAACCAAGTCCGGCAACGGTCTGGCCAGTTAATTGTCTCTAGTTCGATCCCTTTATCAACCAGATCATTCTCAGTCTTGGCCCACTTAGGCCCGGCTATGAGGTAGCCACCTGACCCTGTGCGATGGTGATGCTTCTTCTTTGCAGCATTTTGCTTGTTTATCGCCGACATCTTCTTACTCTTTTCCGATGTCTTGTGGGCCACAAATGCGGGCCAGTGATCTCTGATCTTCTCATATCTGCCCCTGAATTCTCGTGTCTCATTATTTTCGACAAACTTATTCAGCTCTTTCTTCCACCTCCTGAATAGTTCTGCCATCCTCTTAAGAGCAAAAGACTTGATTAATTGCTCTTTAACTGGCTTCTCTGGATTATCCTCTGGTGGTAGGGTGAAATTTGACTTCAGCTCAGTCCAAAGATCATTTTTCTGCATATCATTGACATAAGACACCTCAGGGTCTTCTGTAGCCGGCTTAAACCATTGCTGGATGCTGATCGGGATCTTGTCCCTAACCAAAACCCCGCACTGAGCAACAAATGTGCTCTTTGTCTGGAGGGGTTCAATCGGTTGGCCGTCGGGCGCGATTGCTATGATCTCAAACTTTTCATCCGAGCTCAACTTTTTCTTCGGGCCTCGTCTCTTTACCGAAGTTGTGCTCGATCCAGAGGGCCAGAAAAAAGAACAAAGACTTAATTAATATGTGTACATACCAAAACAATGAATGCATCAATTAGCTAGTCAGCAGAAGCTTAACTAATATATATACCTGGCCGGACTCGGTTCGGTCACCGGAGACGTCATCATGGTCTCCTTCTTGCACCGGCATTGGCTCACCGGAGCCGTCCCCACGGTCTCCTTGCACCGGCATTAGGTCACCGGAGCCATCATAATCATAGCCTGCTGCTTCCAGACCATCGGTGTCGTTGAGAAACAACGAGCAGATGGCATCACTTCCTCGTGCAATTATGTCCCCCAACAACTCTTCTTGTACTTCGTCTCGGGCGGTGTCCATAGTTTCTACAAATATTGACAACATGGCAATTATTATTCAAACATGACAGATGGATATATTAGTGGCAAACGTAGAACTAATATTAATTAGAGGCCTCGACGCTGCTTCTCTAGGGTTTGGGGTGGCCTCGACAAAGCTTTAAGGATAAAAAAAGAAGAGGAAGAAGAAAAAAAAGAGGAGAAGAAAGAATAGAGGAGTAAGAAATCCTCTATTCTTTCTTCTCCTCTTTTTTTTCTTCTTCTTCCTCTTTTTTTTATCGGGAACGAGGGTCGTCGAGGGTCACCGAGCGGTAGAGGAAACCCTAAATAGCAAGTATCATGGGTGTGAGATACATGTGGCCATCGATGTCGGACACTACATCCACGTCCCACAAGTGACGTGGGCGTCGAAGCCCGCGCCACTTGTGGGACGTGGATGTAGTGTCCGACACCGACGGCCACATGTATCTCACACTGACGATACTTGCTATTTAGGGTTTCCTCTATCGTTTGGCGACCCTCGACGACCCTCGTTTCCGATAAAAAAAAGAGGAAGAAGAAAAAAAAAAGAGGAGAAGAAAGAATAGAGGAGATCTTCTCCTCTATTCTTTCTTCTCCTCTTTTTTTCTTATTCCTCTTCTTTTTTTATCCTCTTCTTCCTCTCATGTTCGACGACCCTCGACCCCTCGGCGACCCTAGACCCCTCGAACCCTCGACGACCCTGGAACCCTCGACCCCTAGACGACCCTGGAACCCTCGACCCTCGATCCCTCGACCCTATAGAACCCTCGAACCGGGAACCCTCGACCCCTAGACGACCCTCGAACCCTCTCATGTTCTATGAACAAAAAAACATTATATTTCATCCACATTCGTGCATACATCATATATGGGATCATCTATGAAAAAAACATCATATTCTATAAAAAAATCATTACATATATATATAAAACAAGCATATATATATATATATATATATATATATATATAACAAGCATCTATCTTTTGCATATATACATGAACATATATATACATAGAGAACATATATACATACAATCATATACTCACACATATACATATAATCTGGAAAAAAACACCATATATACATGAAAAAATAGATCGGGGGGGGGGGGGCGACGCCCGCCTGACAGGGCAGTGGCGGCTGGGCGTCGCGCGGCGCCAGCGCAGGGCAGGGGCGGCGCACGGCAGCCGCGCAGGGCAGGGCCGGCGGCGCGGGACAGGGGCGCAGGGGCGTGGGACGGGAGGGGCTGTGCTCACAGGGGGCGGCGGCGACGGCGAAGGCGATCAGCCTAACGGCGTCGGTGGCGGCAGCGACGGCGAAGGCGAGCAGCCTGACGGCGTCGGTGGCGATGGTGATGAGGAGGAGCAGGGGCGTCGGGCGGCGACGGCGACGAGGAGGAGCAGGGGGAGTCGGGGGAGAAGTGGGTGATTTGGTCGAAAACTACTAAGTGTTGTATATATAGCAAGAGCATTGGTCCCGGTTCATGAAACCAACCGAGACTAATGCCACCTTTAGTCCCGGTTGGTGCCACCAACGGGGACCAAAGGCCTCTTTTCTGCAGCCCAAAGGGCGGGAAGCGGCGGCCTTTGGTCCCGGTTGGTGGCACCAACCGGGACTAAAGAGGGGCATTGCTCACGGTTCGTGCCACCAACCGTGACCAATGCCCCCCTTTTGTCCCGGTCGGTGCCACCAACCAGGACCAAAGGCCTTGTGCTGCCCCGCGCCCAAATGTTTAGTCCCACCTTGCTAGTTGAGAGGGAGTCGCACCTGTTTATAAGGTGCGGTGCGCCTTCCCTCTCGAGCTCCTCTCTAAAGCAGGCTTTCGGGCCTAACCGTGCAATGTGTGCCTGTGGGCCTACTGGGCCTCCCGCGGGCCTGAATCCTGGCCCATTGTAGGGTTTCTAGTCGTATTCAGGCCGTGGGTGCCCAGTAGGTGGCACTTTTTTGTTTTTTTTGTTTCTACTTACAACAAAGTACTTATTGTTGCTATATTTAATATTTTTTCCAGTTTTTTGTTTTGTTTTCTGCATTATTTATTTTCTTTTGTTTTTTGCTTTATTTTTTAATTATTTTTGCTTTTAGTTTTAGAAAAATTATAAACTTTCTATTAGTGCCATTAGTTTTCAAATATGAAAACACGTTTTTTGTTTTTTTTGTTTTCTTTGTTGCTTTATTTATTTTATTTTGTTTCTACTTACAACAAAATACTTATTGTTGCTATTTTTTTCCAGTTTTTTTGTTTTGTTTTCTGCATTATTTATTTTCTTTTGTTTTTTGCTTTATTTTTTTATTCTTTTTGCTTTTAGTTTTAGAAAAATTATAAACTTTCTGTTAGTGCCATTAGTTTTCAAATTTGAAAACACTTTTTTAGTCTTTTTGTTTTCTTTGTTGCTTTATTCATTTTATTTTGTGATTAACTTTACTACAAAATAGTTTTTTTCTTGTTTTTTTGATTTGTTTTTTGCATTATTTATTTTCTTTTGTTTTTTGCTTTAATTTTTAATTTTGTTTGCTTTTAGGTTAGCAAAATTATAAACTTTCTGTTAGTGCCGTTAGTTTTAAAAAAATTATAAACTTTCTGTTAGTGCCATTAGTTTTCAAATTTGAATAGTTAAAATTTGAATTCTTTGAAAATTGTTTGAATCACAAGTTTGTGATTAACTTACTAAAAAATGAGAATAGATGCGCTTATAGAGAAAATTCAACCTAAATTCCTAGTAAATTTCTATGAATTTCAAAGAAATTCACTATGAATTTAGGTTAAACTTTTCTCTATTAGGGCATCTATTTTCACTTTGAGAGGAGCTCAACAAGGCAGAGAGGGAAGGGCTTATAAACTGGTGTGAGCCCCCTTCGGTTGGTGAGGTGGGACTAAACTCTGCCCGCAACGAGGACCAACCCTTTATTCCCGGTTTGTGGCATAAACCGGGACTAATGGTCATGGGCCAGGGGCGAGGAGCAAAATTATAAACTTTCTGTTAGTGCCATTAGTTTTAGAAAGTTGAAAGTTGAAAGTTGGCATGGGCCAGGGACTAATGGTCATGGTATTACGAGGGCCGAACCATAAGACATGAAAGCATTTCAAATGAACTCTGAAAAAGTTGAAAGTTGGCATGGTATCATAATTTCACCCACATAGCATGTGCATGTACAAAACGGACAATGGTAGCATGTTCGTGTGTTACAAAGTTGGCATGGTATCATCATAATAGTTGCGGGAGAAAGTCTTCACTTTTTCTTCGCTTGTGTCATTTGCTTATTGCGCCGTAACCATGGATAATCTTCATTGTTTATCAGGATGCTTGGGTCAGCCTTGACATTGAAGGGAGGAATTTCATGAAACTTTTCATAATCTTCAGACATGTCTATCTTGCCGTCCACTCCCAGGATGTCCCTTTTTCCTGAAAGAACTATGTGGCTCTTTGGCTCATCGTATGATGTATTCGCTTCCTTATCTTTTCTTTTTCTCAGTTTGGTAGACATGTCCTTCACATAGATAACCTATGCCACATCATTGGCTAGGACGAACGGTTCGTCAGTGTACCCAAGAATTTTCAGATCCATTGTTGTCATTCCGTACTGTGGGTCTACCTGTACCCCGCCGCCTAACAGATTGACCAATTTGCACTTAAACAAAGGGACCTTAAAATCAGGTCCGTAGTCAAGTTCCCATATGTCCACTATGTAACCATAATATGTGTCCTTTCCGCTCTCGGTTGCTGCATCAAAGCGGACACCGCTGTTTTGGTTGGTGCTCTTTTGATCTTGGACGATCGTGTAAAATGTATTCCCATTTATCTCGTATCCTTTATAAGTCAATACAGTCAAAGATGGTCCCCTGGACAACAAGTACAACTCATCACAAACAGTGTTGTCACCTCTGAGACGTGTTTCCAACCAACTGTTGAAAGTCCTGATGTGTTCACATGTAATCCAGTCGTCGCACTGCTCCGGGTGTTTGGAGCGCAGACTGTTCTTGTGTTCATCGACATACGAGGTCACCAAGGTAGAGTTCTATAGAACTGTGTAGTGTGCTTGAGACCAAGAATATCCGTCCCTGCATATTATTGAGTCTCTTCCAAGAGTGCCTTTTCCAGTCAGTCTCCCCTCATACCGCGATTTAGGGAGACCTATCTTCTTAAGGCCAGGAATGAAGTCAAAACAAAACCCGATAACATCCTCTATTTGATGGCCCATGGAGATGCTTCCTTCTGGCCTAGCGCAGTTACGGACATATTTCTTTAGGACTCCCATGAACCTCTCAAAGGGGAACATATTATGTAGAAATATGGGCCCCAGGATGACAATCTCGTCGACTAGATGAACTAGGATGTGCGTCATGATATTGAAGAAGGATGGTGGGAACACCAGCTCGAAACTGACAAGACACTGCGCCACATCACTCCTTAGCCTTGGTACAATTTCTGGATCGATCACCTTCTGAGAGATTGCATTGAGGAATGCACATAGCTTCACAATGGCTAATCGGATGTTTTCCGGTAGAAGCCCCCTCAATGTAACCGAAAGCAGTTGCATCATAATCACGTGGCAGTCATGAGACTTTAGGTTCTGAAATTTTTTCTCTGGCATATTTATTATTCCCTTTATATTCGACGAGAAGCCAGTCGTGACCTTCATACTGAGCAGACATTCAAAGAAGATTTCTTTCTCTTCTTTCGTAAGAGCGTAGCTGGCAGGACCTTTATACTGCTCGGAGGCATGCCATCTTTTTCGTGCAAACATTGCAGGTCCTCACGTGCCTTAGTTGTATCTTTTGTCTTCCCATACACGCCCAAGAAGCCTAGAAGGTTAACGAAAAGGTTCTTCATCACGTGCATCACGTCGATTGAGGAGCGGACCTCTAGGTCTTTCCAGTAGGGTAGGTCCCAAAATATAGATTTCTTCTTCCACATGGGTGCGTGTCCCTCAGCGTCATTCGAAACAGCTAGTCCACTGGGACCCTTTCCAAAGATTACGTAGCATAAATCATTAACCATAGCAAGTACGTGATCACCGGTACGCATGGCGGGCTTCTTCCGGTGATCTGCCTCGCCTTTGAAATGCTTGCCTTTCTTTCGACATTGATGGTTGGTCGTAAGAAATCGACGATGGCCCAAGTACACATTCTTCCTGCATTTTTTCAGGTATATACTTTCAGTGTCATCTAAACAGTGCGTGCATGCGTGGTATCCTTTGTTTGTCTGTCCTAAAAGATTACTAAGAGCGGGCCAATCGTTGATGGTCACGAACAGCAACGCCTTAAGGTTAAATTCCTCTTGTCTGTGCTCATCCCACGTACGTACACTGTTTCCATTCCACAGCTATAAAAGTTCTTCAACTAATGGCCTTAGGTACACATCAATTTCGTTGACGGGTTGCTTAGGGCCGTGGATGAGAACTGGCATCATAATGAACTTCCGCTTCATGCACATCCAAGGAGGAAGGTTATACATACATAGAGTCACGGGCCAGGTGCTGTGATTGCTGCTCTGCTCCCCGAAAGGATTAATGCCATCCGCGCTTAAAGCAAACCATACATTCCTTGGGTCCTTTGCAAACTCATCCCAGTACTTTCTCTCGATTTTTCTCCACTCGACCCATCAGCGGGTGCTCTCAACTTCCCATCTTTCTTTCGGTTCTCACTGTGCCATTGCATCAACTTGGCATGCTCTTCATTTCTGAACAGACGTTTCAACCATGGTATTATAGGAGCATACTACATCACCTTCGCAGGAACCCTCTTCCTGGGGGGCTCGCCGTCAACATCATCAGGGTCATCTCGTCTGATCTTATACCGCAATGCACCGCATACCGGGCATGCGTTCAGATCCTTGTATGCACCGCGGTAGAGGATGCAGTCATTAGGGCATGCATGTATCTTCTCCACCTCCAATCCTAGAGGGCATACGACCTTCTTTGCTGCGTATGTACTGTCGGGCAATTCGTTATCCTTTGGAAGCTTCTTCTTCAATATTTTCAGTAGCTTCTCAAATCCTTTGTCAGCCACAGCATTCTCTGCCTTCCACTGCAGCAATTCCAATACGGTACCGAGCTTTGTGTTGCCATCTTCGCAATTGGGGTATAACCCTTTTTTGTGATCCTCTAACATGCGATCGAACTTCAGCTTCTCCTTTTGACTTTCGCATTGCGTCCTTGCATCGACAATGACCCGGCAGAGATCATCATCATCGGGCACATCGTCTGGTTCCTCTTGATCTTCAGCAGCTTCACCCGTTGCAGCATCATTGGGCACATCGTCTGGTTCCTCTTGATCTTCACCAGCTACCCCCGTTGCAGCATCACCGTATTCAGGGGGCACACAGTTGTCATCGTACTCTTCTTCTTCGCCGTCTTCCATCATAACCCCTATTTCTCCGTGCCTCGTCCAAACATTATAGTGTGGCATGAAACCCTTGTAAAGCAGGTGGGAGTGAAGGATTTTCCGGTTAGAGTAAGACCTCGTATTCCCACATTTAGTGCATGGACAACACATAAAACCATTCTGCTTGTTTGCCTCAGCCGCATCGAAAAACTCATGCACGCCCTTAATGTACTCGCAGGTGTGTCTATCACCGTACATCCATTGTCGGTTCATCTGCGTGCATTATATATAATTAAGTGTCCAAATTAATAGAAGTTCATCATCACATTAAAACCAAAATGCATACATAGTTCTCATCTAACAACATATAGCTCTCCAGAGCATCTAATTAATTAAACCATACATTGAAACTATGTAAAACATTTAAATGCGAAAACAAATGCGATCATAATCGCAACCAAGGTAACAATTGATCCAACGACATAATGATACCAAGCCTCGGTATGAATGGCTAATTTTCTAATCTTTCTAATCTTCAAGCGCATTGCATCCATCTTGATCTTGTGATCATCGACGACATCCGCAACATGCAACTCCAATATCATCTTCTCCTCCTCAATTTTTTTATTTTTTCCTTCAACAAATTGTTTTCTTCTTCAACTAAATTTAACCTCTCGACAATAGGGTCGGTTGGCATCTCCGATTCACATACATCCTACATAAATAAAATCTATGTCATGTTGGTCGGCATAATTTTCATAAACAATAAATGAACCAATAGTTATAAAGATAATATATATACCACATCCGAATCATAGACAGGATGAGGGCCAACGGGGGCGGATACCAAAACCATCGCACTATATAAGATGCAATAATAAAAGTAAGAAAATAATACAAGTATCTATGTAAACATACAAGTAAGAATATTTTTCCTTTCAGAAAGAAGATAAGAACAAGAGGCTCACCACGGTGGTGCCGGCGATGAGCTCAGCGCGGGTGATCGACGGCGGTGAAGACGGGGACGGGGCGTGACAGACCGCTAAACCTAGACAAATATTATGGAAAATGGAGCTTGGAGGTCGAGCTTGGAGAGGAGAAATCTTAAGTAGTGTGGCTCGGGCATTCCATTGAACACCTTGTGTGCATAGGAGGTGAGCTAGAGCACCACCAAGCCCTCTCCCCCTCGGCCAGAGAAAAACAGAGCACTGGGATGCTCTGCTCGCGAGCGAGGGGTATATATAGGCACCTCATTGGTCCCGGTTGGTGACATGAGCCGGGACTAAAGGGGAGCCTTTGGTCCCGGTTCAAGCCACCAACCGGGACCAATGGTGGTGGGCCAGGAGCGAGGCCCATTGGTCCCGGTTCATCCCACCAACCGGGACTAAAAGATCCAGATGAGCCGGGACCAATGGCCCACGTGGCCCGGCCGGCCCACTGGGCTCACGAATCGGGACCAATGCCCACATTGGTCCCGGTTCTGGACTGAACCGGGACTAATGGGCTAACCCGGCCTTGACCAAAGCCCTGTTTTCTACTAGTGATCCCCGACGCCGCCCGCGCCCGCTCGTTCCCGAGCCCGGCCCAACGCCGCCCGCGCCCGCTCTTTCGGCCCCGAGTTCCACGCCGCGCCACCGACGCCGTCACTGCCTCCGACTCGCCACGCCTCGACGTCGCCCCGCTGTGAGCTCCCCCCTCTCCCTCACCCCCTGTGCCACCATGGCCGCCCCTCCCCGAGCCCACACACACACACACACATTTTCTTAAGCTAGATGATTTATATGTATTTTTCTATGTTTTAGTATATATGTATAGTAATTTTGACATTTCTTTTCACTAGATAATTAAATGTATAGAAAAAAGTTAAGAAATTTTGGCATTTGAGGAATTTTTACATTTTGATCCAATATGTATAGAAATTAGTATAATTAAATGAATACAATGTATAGAAAAAAGTTGATGAATTTTGACATTTGATCCAGCGTATAGACATTAGTATGTGCAAAACTTGCGTATTTTAGTGTTGTATTTGCAAAAGTTTGTTATGTATTTACAATTAATTAGTACTAGTCGTCAACCCGTGCATCTGCACGGGCTAGTCATTTTTCAGTCGTTTACCTATGAAATTCATGATATTATATAGCCATGCATATACACTTTTTTGATACATTATTTTACACAATATTGGTTGTAGGTGAATTTAAGATAATGTATACACTTGTTGAATATTAGAATGCAAAGACAGCCTAAGATAGAGTTATAGGTTTTGAATTTGATTATTTTTTTTATTTGCTGTTTTGAACTTAAAAATGAGCTTAGATATATGGAAGGACGACATGAGAACATTGCCTTTTTCATTGGATGTCTTTGATCCCATATTGGAAGCATCTTTACCAGCTCCCAATCCTTCGTAACAAAAAGACAACTCTTATTTCCCCTTCTTCATCATGCGCAAGAATGGAGCAATGTAGGTAGAATTTTTCTGGAAAGCCCAATTTTTTTGTACCAATCAATGTAATGACACAACAATAGTAGTAAATAATGTGACAGACTGGTGGATAGGTGGGCATCTTTATTTTAAAAACTATCCATAGGGTAGCTCTGTTTTGTCGACAATTATACGCAAGTAAGAGAAAATGTTTGCAGGGCTGAAACTAATCAAAAATATATACAAAATGCATGGATTTGTGCAATCTGAACAAAACAAATGCAATATAGAGTAGGCAGATTTACATGCTTGCTACTTCCTCTTGTTGCTCATTCTAATTAGAACCCCGAGCTTTGACAACTTTGTAATTCAATATGTTTTGTCAAACATTTAGACCTTTCGCCTTGAAAGACACATTACCTCAGAAAGTGGGGAGATTCTGAATTCATATCCTTGATCGTGAGAAAATATATTTGATTGGAGCTGAATGTGGACGTAGAAATGATGCATGCTTAATTGCAACACAACTATTACCTTTTTAATTCTAAAAGACCGCATATTGATTCTAAATTCATTGATAGAAATCTTATTCAGAAAGAAACGAATGTTTCAGCTAGTCCGATAAAAGTTTTAAGGACAAAATGGTAAACTTTTTATAGAACGGGCTTGTAATACACATAATTAAAGAGGAGATGTTAGTTTACCTGCAATTTTGTGATAAATGAGTGGCATGATTCGAAATAGTCACACTTAGTCACAGAGACACTATAATATTAGTACATGATCCGCAACTATATCAGAAAACAGAATAGGTTGTACCACGAATATTTGTAACATGTGATTTCCTCATATGTTCATAATTCTGTTATCAAAGGATCAACATACTTTTCTGCATTCTGAATGAAAACCTGGAGGCTCTTCTTCTAGTATTCACACCGAGACATGACATAATATCTCATCATACAAAGTTCCATCTTGACATAGAAACTAAAACAACCTGGCATGGTAAACTGTACAAATAAAATTAACTACCTTAAATATAGTGTCTAATCACCAGATAATAATTGGCTCCACTGCTAGGATAATTTTGCTAGTGTAATTAACTATAACAGTTAGGATAATCACCATGGTGCTTTTTAATTTAAACAAATAACAGCAAGGTATCTGTACATAATCCCGAATCTGGTGTGCAATAAGATTTCTCTGTAAGTACCCAACATTCAGAAGTGGAAAAAACTCTTAGCCAAACAATGTAAGCATGAGAAATCACGCATAAACTGTTATTGCTATTGGTTGACGCTAGTCTTATTTGTCATCTTATGATCTAGTATATGTGGACAACTTTTTCAACTTCAGTATAGTTTCTCATTGCTTTATAGGTCAAAGCAGCCAAACCAGCATATCACGATGCTCTTCGATACAACTTTCTCTCCATGTATGTCAAGGTCAAAGCAGGTGAAGTCATTATCATGCTGGGAACTCCACTGTATAAGGTAACCGTAAATGAAAGTACAAGAGAATTGTTGATCAAAATCATACCAAGTTTCCAGGAGAATTTACCATGCGCACGTAGATTGTATACCATGCATATATATACATTATTAGTAGAAAGATATTGTTTGCAGCAACCAATTACCCACCAGAGGATCCTAGTTCGCTGATCACGATTCATTGCCTTGCCTACATAAGTACTTTCTCAAGTGGGGCAACAATGACGACAACGAAGCAAGCTCTGGCAGTTCCTCTGTGATATAATCCTGTAGAAAGCAAACTCCATCTGTAATAATCAATCAGCAATGCGTCAATACACAATAGCTAGCCCAACAACAAAAAATACAAAAACAAACACAATAGCTAGCTAGCTAAACATAAGATTGATCAATTCTGGCTAGAGACAACACACAACACACGCACGCTGAATCATTGGATTGATTACAGGCTTTAGTACTACTGGGAGATGTACATGTACAAAGTACGGACGCCCGCATCCAACAAACACCACTACAGACTATACACACATGCGTATGCATCCATTACATGCATGATGTTTATTATATTGACATAAATCTGAGCTCGTCATCTGCGATGCGAACTGCTCATCATCTGAGTTCGTCATCTGCGATGGGAATATCCACTCATCCTATGATGCGGTGATGGGGCTGCCCATGCTTGAACGGCAGCAGCCACCGGGTCGGGGCACACTTGAAGGCAGCGAGGCACGACGATGGATAGCACTGGCGGCCAAGCACTGTCCTATCAGACCACCCTCAGCGTCACGAATGAGTTGATGGCGGCGGCGGGGGCATCGTGGGTTTTCTGGGACATCGCTGCGTATAGATCCAGAGAATCAGGAGAATGTGGTTTGTTAGCGTTCATATGTTCTGTTAGCCGAGCTATGGATAGATTGACACGGTAGTTTTTAAGCGAGATATGGTTTTTTCTTTTGCAAGGTGCAACCGTGATAAGATTAACACGGGACTTATTTTCTTTTCAGTTTTTATTACAACCGAGGGGGAAAATGTCCAGAATTTTATCATTAGATCTACGCCGTAATAATTCAGCCGCACCAGATGAACGGCTCATAAATTCTAATTAACATGGTAATTTCTTGGGAGTTTGTAATTAGTATAGGTATAAATATAAATAAGATACAGGCATGACATCGTCTTATTTGGTTCATGTACGGACATGTAATCCGGACTTAGGTTATGTATGCAGCTAGCTTAATTAGGCATTTATATATTTATATACTAATCTACCCATGATGCAACAGAGAATTTGCAAATTACATACCTTTGTCCATAAAGCGATGTCTCCTCTGGATGCATGTGTTTATTTTCTTGCCGGCTGACTGGTGTGTACGTCTACGTATTTTGGCATTGCCTGGGGTGGCATGGGGCAGAATCGATCAAGTGTTGATGGGCAAGCAAGAGGTTAGACATGTACTGCAGGTGGATCGATCTGAGAAAATTAGGTTGATTCGGTGCTTCGTCGTGGCCGCTGGGTTGCTATGGGATAGGGAGATTGCCGTGGCTATGGTAGGCCCGAGGAGGAGGGGCTAGAGCAGAGGAGAGAGGACACGCATCAAGCCATGAGGGAGCGATGGTGCATCTATAATTTTTCTTAGCCATGGTGCGTGTACAGTTTTTAAAATTTTGGGTGGAATTGCACCGTATACTATGAGGACTCTACCACGGTTGCTTATTTTTATCTAAACCACGGTTTAATATCCGGAGGCTACTTTACAAGGCTTATGAGAATCAACGTGTAGGCTCAGTTTTTTTTGTTGAGAATCAGGCCCAGATCTAATCTAGTTAGTAAAAGAATATAAGATTTGGGTCTCAGATAAATGGGTTGATCTCCACCGTAATAATTCGGTCCCACCTAAGATGAACGGTTCTTAATTACTAATTAACGTGGTAATTTCTTGGGAGTCTGTAATAAGTATAGGTAGATAGATAGATAGATAGATAGATAGATATTTATACAATAGATTCTCTTAGTCCTTTAATAAGGGATTTATCCCTGAAGTATTCACGTTGATCCAACATGTCTCCCATAAGAGTTTCCCTTTTTAAGTCCAGCGATAATCCCTAAAGTACTCGCGTTGATCCAACGTGTCTCCCATTACATAATTGAATGGGGTTTTTAGGATTATTAAAGCAGTGCATAATATCTTTCACATAATGAGCATCGAGGGTTTTAGGAGGCTCCCCATCTCCATGAGTAGCAAGTAAACCTGATTTTTTTGGTATTTCGTGTTCCATGTCCATAAATAAAGATATAAAACAACTTAGAACAACAAATGAAATCTACTTAGTGATAAAGCAAACAAGCACACACGAGAATATTCACCCCACGGTATTGCTCCCCGGCAACGGCACCAGAAAAAAGTCTTGATAACCCACAAGTATAGGGGATCAGTTGTAGTCTCTTTCGATAAGTAAGAGTGTCGAACCCAACGAGGAGCTAAAGATAGAACAAATATTCCCTCAAGTTCTATCGACCACCGATACAACTCAACGCACGCTTAATATTCACTTTACCTAGAACAAGTATGAAACTAGAAGTACTTTGTAGGTGTGATAGTATAGGTTTGCAAGATAGTAAAGAGCACGTAAATAAAAGCTAGGGGTTGTTTAAATAAAAAACAACTAAGGTAGTTTTAGTAGAGAACTTTTTGTCACAAGAAAGTTATTTGTCCCTAGGCAATCGATAACTAGACTGCTAATCATTATTGTAATTTTATATAAGGGAGAGGCATAAGCTAACATACTTTCTCTTCTTGGATCATATACACTTACGATTGGAACTCTAGGAAACATCCGTAACTACTAAAGATCATTAAGGTAAAATCCAACCATAGCATTAAAGCATCAAGTCCCCTTTATTCCCATACGCCATAACCCACTTATCCGTGTTTGTGTTTCTATCACTCACGCAATGCAGACAATAAGCAAACCATGAACATATTGCAAACCCTACAGTGGGGATCCCTCACGCTTGCGCGACACGGAGAGCACCATAGGACATCACCAATAATAAAACATGCAACTCAAACCAATCACGATCATCAATCAACCCATAGGACAAAACGGATCTACTCAAACATCATAGGGTAGCCATACATCAATGGGAAATAATATATAGCGTTGAGCACCATCTTTAAGTAGAGATTACAGCAGGAGAAGAGGTGTTACACCTCTCCATAGAGGGGGAGAGAGTTGTTGATGACTGTGGCGAAGTTGTTGGTGTAGATCGCCGTCACGATGATGGCCCGGCGGCGTTCCGGCGCCACCGGGAGAGAGGGGAACGGAGCCCCCCTCCTTCCTCTTCTTCCTTGACCTTCCCCCTAGATGGGAGAAGGGTTTCCCCTCTGGTCCTTGGCCTCCATGGCGGCAAAGGGGTGGGAGCCCCTCCGAGATTGGATCTCTCTCTCTCTCTGTTTCCTTCTGTTTCTGCGCTCCCTGTTTCTGGCCTTTCACCGTTTCTTAAATTCCCGGAGATCCGTAACTCTGATTGGGCTGAATTTTTAACATGATTTTTATATGGATATTAGCTTTCTTGTGGCGAAAGAAGGGTACCAACCGCCTTACGGGTTGGCCACAAGGGCCCACGGCACGCCCCCTACCTTGTGGCCCCCTCGGGCATCGTCTCGCGTTGATTCTTTTTCCCAAAATTCACATATATTCCAAAAAAATCTTCGTAAGTTTTTATCATGTTTGGACTCCGTTTGATATGGATTTTCTGCGAAACAAAAAGCATGCAACAAACAGGAACTGACACTGGGCACTGGATCAATATGTTAGTCCAGGAAAATCATATAAATTGTTGCCAAAAGTATGTAAAAGTTATAGAATATTGGCATGGAACAATCAAAAATTATAGATACAACAAAGACGTATCAAATACCTAGTAGGTTCTTCAGGGATCTCACCCGAGCTATGATCTTGTGATGGTTCCTTCTCTTTGGGTGTCCACCGCGAGTGAACTAGATTCTTCGATAATATTCGATCTGTTTTAGCTAGTGATGTATTCGAGATAATATTCGAGATGATGTATTCGAGATTATATTATTCAATAATATTCGAGACAATGTATTCGAGATTATATTATTCAATAATATTCGAGACGATGTATTCGAGATTGTATTCGATGATGCATATTAATTATCTGGATTATTCGAGATGCATATTGATGTCTACTACACAACCTTCTTCTTGTAGACGTTGTTGGGTCTCCAAGTGCAGAGGTTTGTAGGACAGTAGCAAATTTCCCTCAAGTGGATGACCTACGGTTTATCAATCCGTAGGACGCGTAGGATGAAGACGGTCTCTCTCAAGCAACCCTGCAACCAAATAACAAAGAGTCTCTTGTGTCCCCAACACACCCAATACAATGGTAAATTGTATAGGTGCACTAGTTTGGCGAAGAGATGGTGATACAAGTGGTATATGGATGGTAGATAAAGGTTTTTGTAATCTGAAAATATAAAAACAGCAAGGTAACTAATGATAGAAGTGAGCACAAACGGTATTGCAATGCGTTGAAACAAGGCCTAGGGTTCATACTTTCACTAGTGCAAGTTCCCTCAACAATAATAACATAATTGGATCATATAACTATCCCTCAACATGCAACAGAGAGTCACTCCAAAGTCACTAATAGCGGAGAACAAACGAAGAGATTATGGTAGGGTACGAAACCACCTCAAAGTTATTCTTTCCAATCAATCCGTTGGGCTATTCCTATATGTGTCACAAACAGCCCTAGAGTTCATACTAGAATAACACCTTCAGCCACAAATCAACCAAAACCCTAATGTCACCTAGATACTCCAATGTCACCTCAAGTATCCGTGGGTATGATTATACGATATGCATCACACAATCTCAGATTCGTCTATTCAACCAACACATAGGACCTCAAAGAGTGCCCCAAATTTTCTACCGAAGAGTCAAGACGAAAATGTGTGCCAACCCCTATGCATAGATTCCCAAGGTCACGGAACCCGCAAGTTGATCACCAAAACATACATCAAGTGGATCAATAGAATACCCCATTCTCACCACGGGTATCCCACGCAAGACATACATCAAGTGTTCTCAAATCCTTAAAGACTCAATCCGATAAGATAACTTCAAAGGGAAAACTCAATCCATTACAAGAGAGTAGAGGGGGAGAAACATCATAAGATCCAACTATAATAGCAAAGCTTGCGATACATCAAGATTGTATCACCTCAAGAACACGAGAGAGAGAGAGAGATCAAACACATAGCTACTGGTACATACCCTCAGCCCCGAGGGAGAACTACTCCCTCCTCATCATGGAGAGCACCGGGATGATGAAGACGGCCACCAGAGAGGGATTCCCCCCTTCGGCAGGGTGCCGGAATGGGTCTAGATTGGTTTTCGGTGGCTACGGAGGCTTCTGGTGGCGGAACTCCCGATCTATTGTGCTCCCCGAATTTTTAGGGTATATGGGTATATATGGGAGGAAGAAGTACGTCGGTGGACCTCCGGGCTGTCCATGAGCCAGGAGGCGCGCCCCCACCCTCGTGGGCAGCCCGGGACTCTCCTGGATCCATCTCCGATACTTCGTGGGCTTCTTCTGGTCCAAAAATAAGTTCTGTGAAGTTTCAGGTCAATTGGACTCCGTTTGATTTTCCTTTTCTGCGATACTCTGAAATAAGGAAAAAACAGAAACTGGCACTGGGCTCTTGGTTAATAGGTTAGTCCCAAAAATAATATAAAAGTGCATAATAAAGCCCATAAACATCCAAAATAGATAATATAATAGCATGGAACAAACCAAAATTATATATACGTTGGAGACGTATCAGCATCCCCAAGCTTAATTACTGCTCATCCTCGAGTAGGTAAATGATAAAAACAGAATTTTTTATGTCCAATGCTACCTAACATACTCATCATGCATTTATCTTTATTGTAGCAAGAATATTCAGATCCATAAGATTCAAGACAAAAGTTTAATATTGACATAAAAACAATAATACTTCAAGCATACTAACTAAGCAATCATGTCTTCTCAAAATAACATGGCCAAAGAAAGTTCATCCCTACAAAATCATATAGTTTGGTCATGCTCCATTTTCGTCACACAAGAATGCTCTCATCATGCACAACCCCGATGACAAGCCAAGAAATTGTTTCATACTTTAGTAATCTCAAACTTTTTTCAACTTTCACGCAATACATGAGCGTGAGCCATGGATATAGCACTATGGGTGGAATAGAATATAATGGGGGGGTTATGTGGAGAATACAAAAAGGATAAAGTCTCACATTGACATGGCTAGTCAATGTGATAGGGAGATTCCCATCAATTGATGTCAATGCAAGGAGTAGGGATTGCCATCCAACGGATGCACTAGAGCTATAAATGCATGAAAGCTCAACAAAAGAAACTAAGTGGGTGTGCATCCATCTTGCTTGCTCATGAAAACCTAGGGCACTTGAGGAGGCCCATTGTTGGAATATACAAGCCAAGTTCTATAATGAAAAATTCCCACTAGTATATGAAAGTGACAAAACAAGAGACTCTCTATCATGAAGATCATGGTGCTACTTTGAAGCACAAGTGTGGAAAAAGGATAGTAGCATTGTCCCTTTTATTTTATTTTTTATTTTTTATTTGGCATTTCTTATTTTTATTTGACCTTTCTTTTCTTTTTCTTTTTTTTGGGCCTTCTCTTTTTTTATGTGGCCTTTCTCTTTTTTTTGGCGGGGGGGGGGGGGGGGGACAATGCTCTATTAATGATGATCATCACACTTCTATTTATTTACAACTCAAAGATTACAACTCGATACTAGAATAAGATATGACTCTATATGAATGCCTCCGGCGGTGTATCGGGATTGCGATGAATCAAGAGTGACATGTATGAAAAATTATGAACGGTGGCTTTGCCACAAATACGATGTCAACTACATGATCATGCAAAGCCATATGACAATGATGATGCATGTCATAATAAACGGAACGGTGGAAAGTTGCATGGCAATATATCTCGGAATGGCTATCGAAATGCCATAATAGGTAGGTATGGTGGCTGTTTTGAGGAAGATATAAGGAGGTTTATGTGTGACGGAGCGTATCATATCACGGGGATTGGATGCACCGGCGAAGTTTGCACCAACTCTCAATGTGAGAAAGGGCAATGCACGGTACCGAAGAGGCTAGCAATGATGGAAGGATAGGAGTGCGTATAATCCATGGACTCAACATTAGTCATAAAGAACTCACATACTTATTGCAAAAATCTACAAGTCATCAAAAACCAAGCATTATGCGCATGCTCCTAGGGGGATAGATTGGTAGGAAAAGACCATCGCTCGTACCCGACCGCCACTCATAAGGAAGACAATCAAATAACACCTCATGATTCAAATTTGTTACACAACGTTTACCACGGGACTTGCAAACTTCAACACAAGTATTCCTCAAATTCACAACTACCCAACTAGCACAACTTTGATATCACAATCTCCATATCTCAAAACAATCATCAAGTATCAAACTTCTCTTAGTATTCAATGCACTTATATGAAAGTTTTTATTATATCCCTCTTGGATGCCCATCATATTAGGACTAATATCATAACCAAAGCAAATTACCATGCTGTCTTAAAGACTCTCAAAATTATATAAGTGAAGCATGAGAGTTCATCTATTTCTATAAAATAAAACCACCACCGTGCTCTAAATGGATATAAGTGAAGCACTAGAGCAACGACAAACTACTCCGAAAGATATAAGTGAAGATCAATGAGTAGTCGAATAATTATGCAACTATGTGAAGAATCTCTAACATTTAAGAATTTCAGATCTTGGTATCTTATTCAAACAGAAAGCAAAACAAAATAAAATAAAATGACTCTCCAAGCAAAACACATATCATGTGGCGTATAAAAATATAGCTCCAAGTAAAGTTACTGATGAACGGAAGACGAAAGAGGCGATGCCATCCGGGGCATCCCCAAGCTTAGGCTCTTGGTTGTCCTTGAATATTACCTTGGGGTGCCTTGGTCATCCCCAAGCTTAGGCTCTTGCCACTCTTTATTCCATAGTCCATCAAATCTTTACCCAAAACTTGAATACTTCACAACACAAAACTTAACAGAAAACTCGTAAGCTCCGTTAGCGAAAGAAACAAAACACCACTTCAAGGTACTGTAATGGACTCATTCTTTATTTATATTGGTGTTAAACCTACTGTATTCCAACTTCTCTATGGTTTATAACCTCTTTTACTAGCCATAGATTCGTTAAAATAAGTAAACAACACATAGAAAACAGAATCTGTCAAAAACAGAACAGTCTGTAGTAATCTGGATCAAACGTATACTTCTGGAACCCCAAAAATTCTAAAATAAATTGCTGGACGTGAGGAATTTATCTATTACTCATCTGCAAAAGGAATTAACTAAATAGAACTCTTCAATCAAAAAATGGCAGCAATTCTCGTGAGCGCTAAAGTTTCTCTTTTTTACAGCAAGATCAAAAAGACTTTCCCCAAGTCTTCCCAACGGTTCTACTTGGCACAAACACTAATTAAGCACAAAAAAAACACAAAAAAACAGAGGCTAGATAAATTATTTATTACTAAACAGGAGCAAAAAGAGAGGAAAAAAATAAAATTGGGTTGCCTCCCAACAAGCGTATCGTTTAACGCCCCTAGCTAGGCATGATGATTTCAACGATGCCCACATAAAAGATAAGAATTGTAACATAAAGAGAGCATCTTAAAGAATATGATTGGCACATTTAAGTCTAACCCAATTCCTATGCATAGAGATTTTTTGAGCAAACATCTTGTGGGAACAAGAATCAACTTGCATAGGAAGGTAAAACAAGCATAACTTCAAAATTTTAAGCACATAGAGAGGAAACTTGATACTATTGCAATTCCTACAAGCATATATTCCTCCTTCATAATAATTTTCAGTAGCATCATGAATGAATTCAACAATATAACTATCACATAAAGCATTTTTTTCATGATCTACAAGTATAGAAAATTTACTACTCTCCACATAAGCAAAATTCCTCTCATTCATAATAGTGGGAGCAAAATCAACAAAATAATTATCATGTGAGGCATAATACAATTGAAAACTAAAATCATGATGACAAGTTTCATGGATATCATTATTCTTTATAGCATACAAGTCATCACAATAATCATCATAGATAGCAACTTTGTTCTCATAATCAATTGGAACCTCTTTCGGAATAGTGGATTCATCACAAAATAAAGTCATGACCTCTCCAAATCCACTTTCATCAATATAATCATCATAAATAGGAGGCATTATTTCATCATAATAAATTTGCTCATCAAAACTTGGGGGACAAAAAATATCATCTTCATCAAGCATAGGTTCCCCAAGCTTGTGGCTTTGCATATCATTAGCATCATGGATATTCAAGGAATTCATACTAACAACATTGCAATCATGCTCATCATTCAAATATTTAGTGCCAAACATTCTAATGCATTCTTCTTCTAACACTTTGGCACAATTTTCCTTTCCATCATACTCATGAAATATATTAAAAAGATGAAGTGTATGACGCAAATTTAATTCCGTTTTTTGTAATTTTCTTTTATAAACCAAACTAGTGATAAAACGGGAAACTAAAAGACTCGATTGCAAGCTCTAAAGAAATACCTTCAAGCACTCACCTCCCCGGCAACGGCTCCAGAAAAGAGCTTGATGTCTACTACACAACCTTCTTCTTGTAGACGTTGTTGGGCCTCCAAGTGCAGAGGTTTGTAGGACAGTAACAAATTTCCCTCAAGTGGATGACCTAAGGTTTATCAATCCGTAGGAGGCGTAGGATGAAGATGGTCTCTCTCAAGCAACCCTGCAACCAAATAACAAAGAGTCTCTTGTGTCCCCAACACACACAATACAATGGTAAATTGTATAGGTGCACTAGTTCGGCAAAGAGATGGTGATACAAGTGGTATATGGATGGTAGATAAAGGTTTTTGTAATCTGAAAATATAAAAACAGCAAGGTAACTAATGATAGAAGTGAGCACAAACGGTATTGCAATGCGTTGAAACAAGGCCTAGGGTTCATACTTTCACTAGTGCAAGTTCCCTCAACAATAATAACATAACTGGATCATATAACTATCCCTCAACATGCAACAAAGAGTCACTCCAAAGTCACTAATAGCAGAGAACAAACGAAGAGATTATGGTAGGGTACGAAACCACCTCAAAGTTATTCTTTTCAATCAATCCGTTGAGCTATTCCTACAAGTGTCACAAACAGCCCTAGAGTCCGTACTAGAATAACACCTTAAGACACAAATCAACCAAAACCCTAATGTCACCTAGATACTCCAATGTCACCTCAAGTATCCGTTGGTATGATTATACGATATGCATCACACAATCTCAGATTCATCTATTCAACTAGCACATAGGACCTCAAAGAGCGCCCCAAAGTTTCTACCGGAGAGTCAAGATGAAAACGTGTGCCAACCCCTATGCATAGATTCCGAAGGTCACGGAACCCGCAAGTTGATCACCAAAACATACATCAAGTGGATCAATAGAATACCCCATTCTCACCACGGGTATCCCACGCAAGACATACATCAAGTGTTCTCAAATCCTTAAAGACTCAATCCGATAAGATAACTTCAAAGGGAAAACTCAATCCATTACAAGAGAGTAGAGGGGGAGAAACATCATAAGATCCAACTATAATAGCAAAGCTTGCGATACATCAAGATCGTATCACCTCAAGAACACGAGAGAGAGAGAGAGAGAGAGAGAGAGAGAGATCAAACACATAGCTATTGGTACATACCCTCAGCCCCGAGGGAGAACTACTCCCTCCTCATCATGGAGAGCACCGGGATGATGAATATGGCCACCGGAGAGGGATTGCCCCCTCCGGCAGGGTGCCGGAACGGGTCTAGGTTGGTTTTCGGTGGCTACGGAGGCTTCTGGCGGTGGAACTCCCGATCTATTGTGCTCCCCGAAGTTTTTAGGGTATATGGGTATATATGGGAGGAAGAAGTACGTCGGTGGACCTCCGGGCTGTCCACGAGGCAGGGGGCATGCCCAGGGGGCGCGCCCCCCACCCTTGTGGGCAGCCTGGGACTCTCCTGGTCCATCTCCGATACTCTGTGGGCTTCTTTTGGTCCAAAAATAAGTTCCATGAAGTTTCAGGTCAATTGGACTCCGTTTGATTTTCCTTTTCTGCAATACTCTAAAACAAGGAAAAAAACAAAAACTGGCACTGGGCTCTGGGTTAATAGGTTAGTGCCAAAAATAATATAGAAGTGCGTAATAAAGCCCATAAACATCCAAAACAGATAATATAATAGCATGGAACAATCAAAAATTATAGATACGTTGGAGACGTATCACATATTATCTACTATGATTCAATTTTTCCTTATTGATTGCATGCATGCATTCTAATTTGAATACTAAATTGTTTTATCTTTCTTCTGGATTAGTTAGATAAAAGCTATGGCCAATATCGGCAGAGAAGGAGAAGAGACTGTGTTCGACATCATACGCTCCCCGAGCCCAAATGGGAATGAAGAAGATGACGGCTTGCAATATCTGAACCCTACCGGTGAGGGTATGATATTTGATGAAGACGAACAAATAGATGAAGTCCAGAACAATGATGATGAAGGAAATGTTGTTCTTTAAATAACAAAGATCGGCGAGGTATATTTATGTAAGCAGGCATCTAGTGATCATCACATGTTTTAATTGATTTGTATATATATTAATGAATCGATCTTTCTTCTTTTATCCCTCCGGATCGAGAAAATCTTCTACAAGAAGCAGGACAGTTCGAGGTCCGTCAAAAAAGTTGAAGGATGGCGTAAAGTACAACATCGATGCTATCAAACCTAATGGCGAACCGCGCAAACCTAAGAAGAATGCGAACAAGATCATTCGTCAATGCGAAGTTATTGTCAGGGACCAAATCCCAATCTCCATTCAAGAATGGAAAAGGCCGGCAAAGGAAGATCCAGATGTTACTTTTGTCAACCAAGGAGCAAAATATCTGCTTTGGGAATCTCTCATGTCACATTTCACCCTACCAAATCATTTGACAGATGCAAATCTGTAGAAAGTCAAGAACTCTGCTCTTAAGAAGATGACGATAGCATTCAACAACCACAAGAAAAATATATGGGTCGCGTATGTTAATGCAGGAAAGAAGACTCCAGAATTCAAGGGAACATTGGAGAAGGTAAGAGATCACTGGGTCACTTTCGTTCAAGGAATCGGAAGTAGCTCAGGAACGGTCGAGAAAAAACAAGATTAATGTCGCAAAAAAGAAGTGGCACCATAATCTAGGGCCAAGTGGCTACGAGGTGGCCCTGCCTAAGTGGGATCTCACTGAGCAAGAGATGATGGCTGCAGGGGTCACTCCAGTTACATTGAGATGGCCCCCCAGGTGCAGGACTTGGTTCTATGCGCATGGGGGGGAGTTGGACTAAAAGACAGACGAGGTTTTGGAGCGGGGAAGTCTTAAATGAGCCACCGACAGTTTACATGTTGCAATAGAAGATGCTCGAACGGGGGTATTCACGCCCGACAGAGAGAACGACGAGCTTACACGTGCCTTGAAGAATCCTAAACACACGGGAAGAACATGAGGCAAAGGCATTGTTCCATGGTTTGAGGTGTTTGCGGACTGGAACGCCGACTATAGAAGTCGTGCGAGAAAGAAGCAGCAGGAGGAGCAGAAGAGGAAGCTGGGGAGGGGGAGAGGAAGCGGGAAGCAAACCTCCTTCGCATTGTAGAATCAAAGTACGCGGAGTTGGAACTTGCTTTCAAGTGGCAGCAGCAGCAGATCGACTCACTTAGCCAGGAAAGGGGGTCTCAGCAGCGGCAGCAGCTAGTGGATTGAGCATTGGATAGCACCATCCCATTCATGCTGAGAAGTAGCATGGGTTCCGCCCCGGGCGATGATGCACTGCTGGATAGATACCCTGTGGATGATATCATAGCTACGACAACTTGTGAGCTACACATAAAAGTGAAGAACATATCCATGAAGGTGGCGGATGGCTATGCTTATACAAATCCTCCTGAAGCAACCTTCCATTGCAATCCGATTCCAGCTGGCTATGCTCGTGTCGGGGTTGATGAAGTGGTGGCAGTATATTTAGGGCTAGAGCTTGACATTCATGGAGGTGACGAGGAGCGCACACTGAGAGAGGCCATACATCATATCATTCTATGGAGAAAGGATTGCATCATCTTTGCAAGGCCACCGACACCGCATCAGCCGGCTCCTCCTCCAAGTCTGCCACCACGTCAGCAGACTCCCGCTCCTCCAAGTCCGTCACCGCGTCAGCACACTCCCGCTCCTCCAAGTCCGCCACCTCGTCAGCAGACTCCCGCTCCTCCAATGCCGCCACCGCATCAGCAGACTCCTGCTCCTCCAAGTTCGCCACCGAATCAGGCCACTCCTCCGGGATCGACTACGGGTGCCATTTCGCGAGGGTGCGGGATCGACTGCCGATGACGATCCCCAAGCCGGAGTTCGGCGAAGCGGGACGTGTCGAGGCGGTACACAGATATCGTGCGACGCGGTGCACGGGCAGGCTGGACCGACCCGAGGGAAACCTATCCGCGATCCAGCGCCCAACAATGGCGGATGCACGACACGTGGGGGGGATCCACCCACCCACCCCCGGCGGCGGCGCGGGTATAAATCTTCCTCCCGCACCGATCCTTGACTTAGAGATTTCCTTCTCCCACTTCTGGGCGGCGGCGGAAAACCCTAGATCCAAAACTCCAGACTCCTTCGAGTGGTGGGAGGGGAAGGTTGGCGGTGACCTATGCTCCTTCGTGGCGGTGGTGGCCTCCTCCGCCATGGCGAACGATGCGGGGCGTGGTCATCGTGGAGGGCGCGGTGGAGACGGCGCCGGCCGTGCTGACCGTGGAGGTGGGCGGCAGGCTGGCCGCAGCAACGAGAGGGGCGGCGACCGGAGCAAGTTCTCCTGGAGGCGCGAAGATGCAGACAGCCACGGCATCTCGACTTCCTCCAACGTCGAATCGGCGAGGGATTCGGCGCGGTGGGACGAAGCGGCTGCTGCAAATCACAGAGAGATCCGCGATGGTGGGACTTGGGTTCAGAAATCCCAGACATCATCGGGATCAGGTGGCAACACTACGGGAAGACAACCCACTCCTCCAACGAATCGCCCACAGGGGAAACAGATCTCCGCTCAGGTGCCCCCTACCAAGAAACTTGCTATGTGCCCTATCTGCAAATCTCATGAGCATCCCCCTGCTCGCTGCCCTCAAGCTTACTGCGAGCGATGCACTAAGTTAGGACACCTTGCTTCTGTCTGTGTGGAGTTTCTTCCTTGGGAGTGCATTGCGCCTATGTGTGCGTTTCAATCTAGGGGGCAAGGATTCTATTACATCCATGACTCTTGTTCTTCTGATCAGCAAAAAGCTAGGGCCAATAACATTGTGGTCACAATAGTGGAAGGGGAAACCTCAACCCGTCAGATGGAATTAGATATTTCTGCCTATCTAGCCACTGACTGGCGATGCTCGGCTCATGCTATTGGACCAGGGGTGTTTGTGGTTAGATTCCCTAATCCTAGAGCTGTAGCACAGATTTGCTATGTGGGGAGAGTGACTCTTAAGACAAGTGGTGCTGTTATCCACGCCACGCTATGGTCATCTGCGGTTGGGGCGAAGGGGAAGATGGAAATGGCCTGGGTTAAGGTCAGTAATGTTCCTTTGGATAAACGAAGTGAGAGAAACCTGGCTTATGTCACATCTTTAGTGGGGGTCCCCTTAGAGATTGATGCTGCTACTCTGCACCGCCCGACTTCGGTTAGGGTGAGACTTGGATGCAGAAACATGGATGAAATTCCTGTGATTGCTGAGGCTGTTTTGGGAGAATACTTCTATAATTTCTTTTATGAAGTGGAACAGGTCCTGGTGAGAGATCCTAATAGGGAAAAAGAAGTGGTTCAATCCTCTGCTAAACCTGACGGTAATGTGGATGAACAAAATCATTCCCCACCAAAAAAATGAAGGGGGGGGATAATCAGCCTGCCGTACCATCTGCAAAAATTCCTGCTACCTCTCCGGGAGAGAAAACTGATCCTATTGTGGAATCGCAGGAAAGTGTGGAATCTGATGATTCCCTCCACACAACTCTCCTTGTTGATACTATGGTCCTAGAGATGGAGCAGGAAAAAGTGGTGGATGTAATTTGGAACTGTAATCCTCCCTTACCTACTACCCAGGTGTATATGGTGGAATCTCCTGAAGCTGATCAGAGTGGGGGAGAGCTGCCTGCACCCCCGCTGGTCACTGAAGAAAATCTTCTTTCAGCCTAAGGAATGCTCATAACATGATGGAGAGGGTGGACGAGAAGGCGCTAGCTGCTGCTAAGAAGAGAGACATTGAAGGTACTATACACAACCCCAATTCGTTTGAAACTTTATCTAATCCTGAACTTATGCTTAGAGCGGTTAAAATGAGGGTTCAGATTCCTGACAATGATTTTGCTAGTATTGATATTTTGAGGGAGCTTGAAAAATGTAGAAATGCTGAGAATATTAATACAAATGAGCAATATCGTGATCGAGAGGGGGAAAATTACATTGGTCAATGGAAAAGGGGACCGGACACCTTTGAGGGTGGAATGGGTGGATGTGAATGATGAGGAAGAAGGGGGGTTTAAGGTGGTGAGGTCTAGGAAAAAGGGAAAGAAAACCTACTGTTATTATAGCCAGGCCCACTACGAGAAGTCAAAAAAATGAAACCTATATGGGGAGGAAAAATGGAAGCCCTGCTGTGTCTCCTAGTAGGGCTACCAGAAAGGAGGGACATAAAAAGAAAAGTCCTATATGAATGGCCTATTTTGGAATTGTAGGGGAGCAGGAAAAAAAGGAATGACTACCTGTTTTTCTGATATTATTAAAGATCATTCCCTGGATTTCTTGGGTATTCAGGAAACTAAGAAAAAAAACTTCGATAATAAGTATTTGAGGAGAGTGGACCCCTTTGATAGATTCAATTGGAACTTTATTCCTTCTGTTGGTAAATCGGGTGGGATTTTATGTGGAGTGAATAAAGAAACATTGGAAGTGATCTCCTGGACTGTAGGTAATTATCTACTACAGGTCGCTGTGTTTGATGTTCGCCTTAAATGTGTCTGGACCCTGGTAGTGGTGTATGGGGCGGCTCATGACAATAAAAAAGATGAGTTCCTAACAGAGCTGGACTCGAGCTGCAGTAATATTAATACTCCTTATGTGATTGGGGGGGGACTTCAATATCCTTCGTGAAAGTTGTGAGAAGAACAAAGAGCTTCACCGTTCCCCCCATATGGATAAATTTAATAACATCCTTCAGAATCTGAATCTTAGAGAGATTCATATGGGGGGAGGCAAGTACACTTGGACCAACAAACAAAAACACCCCACCCTTGAGAAATTGGATAGAATTCTAATGAGCCCCAAATGGGAGGACATGTTTCCTTTAGTTGTCGTCCGAAAATTAGTGAGAGATGTCTCAGACCACAATCCCCTCTTACTATCATCCGATCCTTTAAAAAACGCCTCCTTGCCAGCGCGAATTCAGATTTGAATTGAGCTGGCTAAAAAATGAAGAGTTTTACGCTAAGGCCGAAACAATCTGGAAGCAGCCTGTTTATTCAGGGGATCCTATTAACATTCTAAATATCAAACTTAAACGCATCAAAAAATATTTCAAAGGCTGGGGATCGCATACTTTTGGGCATGCGAGAAAAAGAAAAAATGGATCAAGAAGGAGCTGGAAAAAATCAAAAGTAAAGAGGAAGATGGCCCCCTTGATCCAGAGACATATGAGAGAAGAACCTTGTTGTGTGAGGAGCTCAATGAGATCTTAGCAAACGAGGAGTTGTTCTGGCTACAGCAGTCTAACGAAAGATGGTTACTAAAAGGAGACCAAAACACTGCCTACTTCCACCGTGTGGCCAATGGCAGGAAGAGGAAAAATACTATACACTCTCTAACTAGTGGGGAGACTGTTATAGAGGGGACCAAAAACCTTCTTGATCATGCCACAAAATTCTATAAAGACCTATTTGGACCTGCAGAGGGAAATATGTTCCATTTGTCCCCTGATACTTGGACGAGTGATGAGAAACTTTCGGCTGAGGATAACATCATCCTCACCAGTGTGTTCACTGAGGAGGAGGTCAAAAAAGCCTTATTCAGTATGGATAGCAATAGAGCTCCTGGCCCTGACAATATACCCGCAGAGTTTTATAAACATTGTTGGGACTTTGTCAAAAATGATATTATGCATTTATTTGAAGCTTTTCATAGTAATACCCTAGATGTGGCTCGGCTGAACTATGGGGTGATCACCTTGATCCCTAAGATAAATGGGGCTAAGAAAATTCAGCAATATCACCCTATTTGCCTCCTTAGATGCCCCTACAAGTTGATTACCAAGGTCTTGGATAATAGAGTTGCGGTATTTGCTGACAAAATGATCAGCAAATACCAAAATGCTTTCATCAAACACAGAAACATCATGGATGGCATCCTCACCCTCCATGAGGTGTTGCATCATACCCATGTTAAAAAAAGGGGATAGTTTTAAAGTTGGACTTCGAGAAGGCCAACGACAAGATTAATTGGGATTTCCTCCTTGAGTGCCACGGTAACCGTGGTTTCGGAGTAACCTGGTGTAGTTGGATAGAAAATATACTGCATAATGGCACCTTGAGCATTAAACTTAACAACGAGACGGGCCCCTACTTTCAAAGTCATAAAGGGGTCCGCCAGGGGGACCCTCACTCTCCCTTTCTTTTTAATATGGTTGTAGAAGCCTTGTCGAAGATGGTCACTAATGCGCAGAAAGAAAAGATGATTACTGGGCTAGCGTCTAACCTGATAGAGGATGGGGTTGCCATTCTGCAATATGCAGATGACACGGTGATCTTTGAGCATGATAAAAATGCGGCCATTAACCTGAAAATGTTGCTTTATATGTTTGAACTTATGTCAGGTTTGAAAATAAACTTCATGAAAAGTGAGATTCTTTGTGTGGGGGGAGATGATGATACCTTGTCCTTTTATGCGGATCTTTTTAACTGCAGCATTGGTCATTTCCTGATGAAATATCTTGGGGTGCCAGTTAGTTTTTCAAATCTTCGCAACATAGATTGGGATTTCGTGGAGGAAAAATTTCTAAAGTGCTGTGAAGGTTGGATTGGCAATGCAGCCTCCTCGGGAGGGCGCCTCCTTCTTCTCAATACTTCCTTGACCAGCATTGTGTATTACTATATGTCTATGTTCCTCTTACCAAAAGGGGTGATTGCCAAACTTGACAAACATCGAAAAAAGTTCTTTTGGCAAGAACATGAGGGGCGGAAAAGGTATCATTTGGTTAAATGGTCCAGGATATGTCGTTCTAAGGGAAAAGGGGGCCTGGGTGTGAAAGACCTAC
The DNA here is from genome assembly GCF_018294505.1 of Triticum aestivum. Lineage (NCBI taxonomy): Eukaryota > Viridiplantae > Streptophyta > Magnoliopsida > Poales > Poaceae > Triticum > Triticum aestivum. The sequence continues at coordinate 54,277,870 of NC_057812.1, read as the reverse complement.
ACAAGCAAAATGTGAGCCTTCTCGTGAAGTGGTGGTGGAAATTGGAAACACAACATGGGTTGTGGCAGGATGTGGTTCGAGCTAAATATTTCAAGAAGGATACGGTGACCTCTGTTAATGCCAAGTTTGGTGACTCCCCCATTTGGAAAGCTATCTTGAAGGTGAAAGAATATTACCTGGCTGGTAGGAAAGTGAAAATCAACTCGGGCAATCTGGCCAGAGTGTGGATAGACCCCTTGGGAGAGGAGCTCCCCTTATGTGAACAATTCCCTGTTCTTTTCAGCATATGTAATAACCGTGATATCAATGTGGCTCGATTCAGAGAAACGGTGGGTGAGAATTTTTTCCGGAGAAGATTACAGCCACCTCTCCTGGAGCAGTGGAGAGAGGTCCAGACTCGGGTTAGGGCTTGGCCGCTAACTGAAGGGCCTGACCAGGTTGTATGGAATCTGGGTAGGAAAAGTAAATTCACCACTAAATCTACCTATGACTATCTAGAGAGAAATTTGTCTAGTTGTAACTATAGATGGATCTGGAGGGCAAAAATCCCCCTCAAGATTCAAATCTTTCTCTGGCAATTATCCCAGGATTCTATACTGACCAGAGATATCATGAACAGGAGGGGGTGGCTTGGGAGACCTACTTGCTCCTTCTGTAATGAGAGAGAAACCTCGCAACACCTTTTCTTCACCTGCCCAGTGGCTAGGGTGATGTGGAGGACAGTGGGATGTATGCTGGGCACGGATCGCTGCCCTAGCAATATGTGGCAATACTTTGTCTAGTGCTATACTCTCCTTCCTGATGGAGAGAGATTCTATACGTTTGGCCTCGCGGCTCTTTGCTGGGCCATGTGGAATAGTCGTAACAAGAAAACATTTGAGTTCAAAAAGATGAGATCCCCTTTTGACGTGGTTTATACTGCTTGTGGCTTTCTCTCCTACTGGGCAGGAATGCTGATGGGCGACGACCGGGAGGCAATGGAGCGCGGGGCAAAGATGCTGAGAAGCAACGCGTCAAACATGATGAGGATTTGTGCGGCACCCAGCGGCCCGATGCAGAGTTGATACTGGGGGCATGGACCTGGATGGTAATTCTTGAGTTTGCTCGTCTTGCGCCGCTCCTGATGCCTGATACTGACGGGATGTCTTTGTTCTGCGTTTTAGACTTCTGCTATTCTGCTCCTGCGTGAGCTTTTGTTGCGGCCTATAAGAGGCATGTTTTGAGGGTCTGTTGAACTTTGTAGGGCTCTGTAGCCATTTATGGTGTCACTGGGTTTTCTCCCCATGGTGGACTGCTCGATGACGGGTGTCCATTGTGGGTTTCCCAGTGATGCTTTGAACCCGCTTTTTCCCCTTTCTAGGCTTCCTGGTTACTATTTGAGACTGGTTGTATTTCTGTTATGATGAGTAATGGAAAGGGGTTATCGCCCGGTTCAAAAAAAAAGTCAGGCCACTCCTCCTCCTCCATGTCTGGCACCGCGTCAGCCGACTCCTCCTCCTCCAAGTCCGGCACCGCATCAGCCAACTCCTCCTTCAAGTCAGGCACCATGTCAGCCATCTCCGCCGCCTCAGCAACAGCGAAAGAGAGGCACCACAGCTACGGCGGCTAGAGGTACAATAGGAGGCAAGAAATACAAATTTGGTCCAAGCCTCAAGCCTCTTCTGAGGTTGCCTTACCACTTGACTGAAGAGGAAAACAAAGCCGAAGTCGCTGCCCAAGTGATGGCTCATTTTGGACCATAACAGCCCCTGCCACCAGAGGAGAAAGTACCTGACCATGTCATGCAACACTTTATTTATATGGCTCAACCAGCTGTCAAGCATAGGGACTCAGATTATAAGCACTCTATCAAGAAGTCATATCAAGCACAAAAAGAAGAAGCAGTCGAGCTCGAGCTCGAGCCAAGCAGCTGCCAAAAAAGCGGGAAAACTGTTCCCCAGCTGGGAGAACAGGCGGTGCAATCGATCCCCGCGCTCATTGTACAAACACATGTGAGTACCCACGTTGATCAGCTGGTAATAACCGACGATCATAGAAGGCAGGCTGAACAGGCCGGTGTCACTGTAGAACAACTCCTAGGCATCGAGGACTTTGAAACGTTTAAAGAGGAGGAACTACAATGGAAATATGTCCACAGCGAACCTATGGTCAAGCCTGAGTAGATCCCACTTCTATCAACGAGAATGTATGAATTGCATCAATGGTACATGAGAGAAGTAAAGACTACCGATCGAGACTCCCTCATGGTGAAAGTCAAAGAAGAGCATTATTTCCATGAAAAAGATATGTGGGTTGAGTTTCAAGAAATGTTTCAGTTATTCAATCAAGACGCACTCGACAAATCTATCGTTAGTTGCTATTGTCTGTAAGTGATTTTTTCTATAATTTAAGTCTCTAGCTAGCTGTAGTGCTCGTTCATACCTGTAATTATCCTCACTATATTATTTTTTTATGGTATTACGTGGAATGAAGATGTATCAAATGAAAAAACCTGGATGTTGTGGCATTGGGCTCATTGACCCAAATACAATTAATGAAAAGACATGGTCACAAGAATATGATCGACCATCCACAGAGAAAAGCTTGCTACAATTCTTGAAGCACCTAAATACCCAACCAGAAATACTACTTCCTTACAAATTCGGGTGAGTGACACTGTCTTGTACTACAAATTCTATTTTTGCTCACTAGATGTTAATAAGTGTAGTTGATGAGTTATGCACATGCCCGCTTAATTGTACAAACGTGTGCACATGCAATTTTCACTGGATCCTACTAATCATTGAAGTTGATGAGGGAAAAGTTCAAGTACTAGACTCACTACTTAAAGACGTTAATGACTACACAATCATGAGGCAGATGGTCGACAGGTTCAATCACTATCAAACTATATGTCGGCCTCTTTAGTTCATTCCCTGATATCAAGTAATTAATAACTCCTTTATTCATTTTCTTTGCCCGCTGGCAGGGCTTAGGAAAAGTTCATCAAACAGGTTGAAGGCCAATGGAAACAAAAGTTGAAATGCTGTCGACCCAAGGTAATTAATTAAGTAGCTACCATCTCTTTAATGGTGTCGACCCAAGAAATTCTATTTATATATATGCATAACGTGTACAATATGTAGTAGCGTAAAATATGTTTGAAATGAAAAAGAATTAAATGGAAAGTGTGTCCACGTACCCTCGTAGACCGAAAGCGGAAGCGTTAGCACAACGCGGTTGATGTAGTCGTACGACTTCACGATCCGACTGATCAAGTACCGAACGCACGGCACCTCCGAGTTCTGCACACGTTCAACTCGATGACGTCCCTCGAACTCCGATCCAGCCGAGCTTTGAGGGAGAGTTCCGTCAGCACGACGGCATGGTGATGATGTTGATGTTCTACCGTCGCAGGGCTTCGCTTAAGCACTGCTACGATATTATCGAGGTGGACTATCATGGAGAGGGGCACCGCACACGGCTAAAAGATCCAAGAGATCAATTGTTGTGTCTATGGGGCGCCCCCTGGCCACGTATATAAAGGAGTGGAGGAGGGGGAGAGGGCCGGCCCCTATGGCATGCCCTGGAGGAGTCCTACTCCCACCGGGATTAGGATTCCTCCCCTTCCAAGTAGTAGGAGTAGGAGACAAGGAAGGGGAAGAGGGAAGAGAAGGAAGGAGGGGGCGCCGCCCCTCCCCCTAGTCCAATTCGGACTAGTCATTGGGGGGCGCGCAGCCTGCCTCTCTCTCTCCCCTAAAGCCCAATAAGGCTCATATACTTCTTCCCCCGTATTCCCGTAACTACGCGATACTCTGAAAAATACCCGAACCACTCGGAACCTTTCCGATGTCCAAATATAGTCGTCCAATATATCTATCTTTACGTCTCGGTCATTATGAGACTCCTCGTCATGTCCCTGATCTCATCCGGGACTCCGAACTACCTTCGGTACATCAAAACACATAAACTCATAGTATAACTGTCATCGAACTTTAAGCGTGCGGACCCTACGGGTTCGAGAACTATGTAGACATGACCAAGACACATCTCCGGTCAGTAACCAATAGCGGAACCTGGATGCTCATATTGGCTCCTACATATTCTATGAAGATCTTTATCGGTCAAACCGCATAACAACATACGTTGTTCCCTTTGTCATAGGTATGTTACTTGCCCGAGATTTGATCGTCGGTATCTCAATACCTATTTCAATCTCGTTACCGTCAAGTCTCTTTACTCGTTACGTAATACATCATCCCGCAACTAACTTATTAGTTGCAAGACTTAAGTGATGTGTATTACCGAGTGGGCCCAGAGATACCTCTCCGACAATTGGAGTGACAAATCCTAATCTCAAAATACGCCAACCCAACAAGTACCTTCGGAGACACCTGTAGAGCACCTTTATAATCACCCAGTTACGTTGTGACGTTTGGTAGCACACAAAGTGTTCCTTCAGTAAACGGGAGTTGCATAATCTCACAGTCATAGGAACATGTATAAGTCATGAAGAAAGCAATAGCAACAAACTAAACGATCAAGTGCTAAGCTAACGGAATGGGTCAAGTCAATCACATCATTCTCCTAATGATGTGATCCCATTAATCAAATGACAACTCTTTGTCTATGGCTAGGAAACATAACCATCTTTGATCAACGAGTTGGTCAAGTAGAGGCATACTAGTGACACTCTGTTTGTCTATGTACTCACACATGTATCATGTTTCCGGTTAATACAATTCTAGCATGAATAATAAAAATTTATCATGATATAAGGAAATAAATAATAACTTTATTATTGCCTCTAGGGCATATTTCCTTCAGTCTCCCACTTGCACTAGAGTCAATAATCTAGTTCACATCTTTATGTGATTAGTTAACATCTCCATGTGACTAATACCCAAAGGGTTTACTAGAGTCTATAATCTAGTTCACATCGCTATGTGATTAACACCCAAAGAGTGATCAAGTTTTGCTTGTGAGAGAAGTTTAGTCTACGGGTCTGCAACATTCAGATCCGTATGTATTTCGCAAATTTCTATGTCTACAATGCTCTGCACGGAGCTACTCTAGCTAATTGCTCCCACTTTCAATATGTATCTAGATTGAGACTTAGAGTCATCTAGATCAATGTAAAAAGCTTGCATCGACGTAACTCTCTACGGCGAACTCTTTTATCACCTCCATAACCGAGAAATATTTCCTTAGTCCTCTAAGGATAATTTTGGCCGTTGTCCAGTGATCTACTCCTAGATCACTAGTGTACTCCCTTGCCAGAAAGATGCTAAGGTATACAATAGGACTGGTAAACAGCATAGCATACTTTATAGAACCTATGACTGGGGCATAGGGAATGACTTATCATTCTCTTTCTATTTTCTGTTGTGGCCGGGTTATGAGTCTTTACTCAACTTCACACCTTGCAACACAGGCAAGAACTCCTTCTTTGACTGTTCCATTTTGAACTACTTCAAAATCTTGTCAAGGTATGTACTCATTGAAATAACTTATCAAGGGTCTTGATCTATCTCTATAGACCTTGATGCTCAATGTGTAAGCAGCTTCATCGAGGTGTTTCTTTAAAAAACTCCTTTCAAATACTCCTTTATGCTTTCCAGAAAATTCTACATTCTTTCCGATCAACATATGTGAATCACATATACTTATCAGAAATGTTGTAGTGGTCCCACTCACTTTCTTGTAAATACAGGCTTCACTTCAAGTCTGTATAAAACCATATACTTTGATCACTTTATCAAAGCATATATTCCAACTCCGAGATGCTTGCACCAGTCCATAGATGGATCGCTGGATCTTGCTCACTTTGTTAGCACCTTTAGGGTCGACAAAACCTTCTGGTTGCATCATATACAACTCTTCTTTTTAAGAAATCCATGAAGGAATACTGTTTTGACATCCATTTGCCAGATTTCATAAAATGCGGCAACTGCTAACATGATTCGGACAGACTTTTAAGCATCGATACGAGTGAGAAAATCTCATCGTAGTCAACACCTTGAACTTTGTCAAAACCTTTTTCCACAAGTCTAGCTTTGTAGATAGTAACACTACTATCAGCATCCGTCTTCCTCTTGAAGATCCATTTATTCTTAATGACTCACCGATCATCGGGCAAGTTAATCAAAGTCCATACTTTGTTCTCATACATGGATCCAATCTCAGATTTCATGGCCTCAAGACATTTTGCGAAATCTGGGCTCATCATCGCTTCCTCATAGTTCGTAGGTTTGTCGTGGTCAATTAACATGACCTCCAGAACAGGATTACCATACCACTCTGGTGCGGATCTCACTCTGGTTTACCTACGAGGTTCGGTAGTAACTTGATCTGAAGTTACATGATCATCAGCATTAGCTTCCTCACTAATTGGTGTAGGAGTCACAGAAACAGATTTCTGTGATGAACTACTTTCCAATAAGGGAGCAGGTACAGTTACCTCATCAAGTTCTACTTTCCTCCCACTCACTTCTTTCGAGAGAAACTCCTTCTCTAGAAAGGATCCATTCTCAGCAACAAAAAGCTTGCCTTCGGATCTGTGATAGAAGGTGTACCCAATAGTTACTTTTGGGTATCCTATGAAGACGCGCTTCTCCGACTTGGGTTTGAGCTTATCAAGATGAAACTTTTTTCACATAAGCATCACGACCCAAACTTTAAGAAACGACAGCTTAGGTTTCTTGCTAAACCACAGTTCATATGGTGTCGTCTCAACGGATTTAGGTGGTGCCCTTTTTAATGTGAAAGCAGCTGTCTCTAATGCATAACCCCAAAACGATAGTGGTAAATCGGTAAGAGACATCATAGATTGCACTATATCAAATAAAGTACGGTTATGACGTTCGGACACACCATTACGCTGTGGTGTTCCAGGAGGCATGAGTTTGTGAAACTATTCCACATTGTTTTAATTGAAGGCCAAACTCGAAACTCAAAGATTCACCTCTGCGATCAGATCGTAGAAACTTTATTTTATTGTTACGATGATTTTCCACTTCACTCTGAAATTCTTTAAACTTTTCAAATATTTCAGACTTAAGTTTCTTCAAGTAGATATACGCATATCTCCTCAAATCATCTATGAAGGTCAGAAAAATAACGATACCCGCCGCGAGCCTCAACACTCGTCGGACTGCATACATCAGTATGTATTATTTCAAACAAGTCTGTTGCTCGCTCCATTGTTCTGGAGAACGGAGTCTTAGTCATCTTACCCATGAGGCATGGTTCGCAAGCATCAACTGATTCACAATCAAGTGATTCCAAAAGCCCATCAGCATGGATTTTCTTCATGTGTTTTACACCGATATGACCTAAACGGCAGTGCCACAAATAAGTTGCACTATCATTATCAACTTTGCATCTTTTGGCATCAATATTATGAATATGTGTATCACTATGATCAAGATCCAACAAACTATTTTCATTGGGTGTATGACCATCGAAGGTTTTATTCATGTAAACAGAACAAGAACTATTCTCTGATTTTAAATGAATAACTGTATTGCAATAAACATGATCAAATCATATTCATGCTCAACGCAAACGCCAAATAACATTTATTTGGGTTTAACACTAATCCCAAAACTATAGGGAGTGTGCGATGATGATCATATCAATCTTGGAACCACTTCCAACACACATCGTCACTTCACCCTTAACTAGTCTCTAGCTATTCTGTAACTCCTGTTTCGAGTTACTAATATTTAGCAACCGAACAAGTATCAAATACCTAGGGGCTACTATAAATACTAGTAAGGTACACATCAATAACCTGTATATCAAATATACCCTTGTTCACTTTGCCATCCTTCTTATCCACTAAATTCAGGGCATTTCCGCTTCCAGTGACCAATCCCTTTGCAGTAGAAGCACTTAGTCTCAGGCTTAGGTCCAGACTTGGGCTTCTTCACTTGAGCAGCAACTTGTTTGCCGTTCTTCTTGAAGTTCCCTTTCTTTCCCTTTGCCCTTTTCTTAAAACTAGTGGTCTTGTTAATCATCAACACTTGATGCTCTTTCTTGATTTCTACCTTCATCGATTTCATTATCATGAAAAGCTCGGGAATCGTTTACGTCATCCCTTGCATACTATAGTTCATCACGAAGTTCTACTAACTTGGTGATGGTGACTAGAGAATTTTGTCAATCACTATTTTATCTGGAAGATTAACTCCCACTTGATTCAAGCGATTGTAGTACCTAGACAATCTGAGCACATGCTCACTGCTTGAGCTATTCTCCTCCATCTTTTAGCTATAGAACTTTGTTGGAGACTTCATATCTCTCAACTCGGGTATTTTCTTGAAATATTAACTTCAACTCCTGGAACATCTCATATGATCCATGACGCTCAAAAACGTCTTTGAAGTCCCGATTCTAAGCTGTAAAGCATGGTGCACTAAACTATCAAGTAGTCATCATATTGAGCTAGCCAAACGTTCATAACGTCTGCATCTGCTCCTGCAATAGCTCTGTCACCTAGAGGTGCATCAAGGACATAATTCTTCTGTGCAGCAATGAGGATAATCCTCAGATCACGGATCCAATCTGCATCATTGCTACTAACATTTTTCAACTTAGTTTTCTCTAGGAACATATCAAAAAATAAAACAGAGGAGCTAAACACGAGCTATTGATCTACAACATAGATATGCTAATACTACCGGGACTAAGTTCATGATAAATTAAAATTCAATTAATCATATTACTTAAGAACTCCCACTTAGATAGACATCCCTCTAATCATCTAAGTGATCACGTGATCCAAATCAACTAAACCATAACCGATCATCACGTAAAATGGAGTAGTTTTCAATGGTGAACATCACTATGTTGATCATATCTACTATATGATTCACGCTTGACCTTTCGGTCTCAGTGTTCCGAGGCCATATCTGCATATGCTAGGCTCGTCAAGTTTAACCTGAGTATTCTGCGTGTGCAAAACTGGCTTGCACCCGTTGTAGATGGACGTAGAGCTTAGCACACCCGATCATCACGTGGTGTCTGGGCACGACGAACTTTGGCAACGGTGCATACTCAGGGAGAACACTTTTATCTTGAAATTTAGTGAGAGATCATCTTATAGTTCTACCATCAAAGCAAAATAAGATGCATAAAAGATAAACATCACATGCAATCAATATAAGTGATATGATATGGCCATCATCATCTTGTGCTTGTGATCTCCATCTCCGAAGCACCGTCATGATCACCATCGTCACCGGCGCGACACCTTGATTTCCATCGTAGCATCATTGTCGTCTCGCCAACTATTACTTCTACTACTATCGCTACCACTTAGTGATAAAGTAAAGTAATTACAGAGCGATTGCATTGCATACAATAAAACGACAACCATATGGCTCCTGCCAGTTGCCGATAACTCGGTTACAAAACATGATCATCTCATACAATAAAATATAGCATCATGTATTGACCATATCACATCACAACATGCCCTGCAAAAACAAGTTAGACGTCCTCTACTTTGTTGTTGCAAGTTTTACGTGGCTGCTACGGGCTGAGCAAGAACCTATCTTACTTACGCATCAAAACCACAACGATAGTTCGTCAAGTTAGTGTTGTTTTAACCTTCTTAAGGACCGGGCGTAGCCACACTCGGTTCAACTAAAGTTGGAGAAACTGACACCCGCCAGCCACCTGTGTGCAAAGCACGTCGGTAGAACCAGTCTCGCGTAAGCGTACGCGTAATGTCGGTCTGGGCCGCTTCATCCAACAATACCGCCAAACCAAAGTATGACATGCTGGTAAGCAGTATGACTTGTATCACCCACAACTCACTTGTGTTCTACTCATGCATATAACATCAACGCATAAAACCAGGCTCTGATACCACTATGGGGAACGTAGTAATTTCAAAATGTTCCTACGCACACGCGAGATCATGGTGATGCATAGCAACGAGAGGAGAGAGTGTGTCCACGTACCCTCGTAGACCGAAAGCGAAAGCGTTAGCACAGCGCGGTTGATGTAGTCGTACATCTTCACGATCCGACCAATCAAGTACCAAACGCACGGCACCTCCGAGTTCTGCACACGTTCAACTCGATGACGTCCCTTGAACTCCGATCCAGCCGAGCTTTGAGGGAGAGTTCCGTCAGCACGACGGCGTGGTGACGATGTTGATGTTCTACCATCGCAAGGCTTCGCCTAAGCACTGCTACGATATTATCAAGGTGGACAATCATGGAGAGGGGCACCGCACACGGCTAAAAGATCCAAGAGATCAATTGTTGTGTCTATGGGGGCCCCCTGGCCACGTATATAAAGGAGTGGAGGAGGGGGAGAGGGCCGGCCCCTATGGCGCGCCCTGGAGGAGTCCTACTCCCACCGGGAGTAGGATTCCTCCCCTTCCAAGTAGTAGGAGTAGGAGACAAGGAAGGGGAAGAGGGAAGAGAAGGAAGGAGGGGCGCCGCCCCTCCCCCTCGTCCAATTCGGACTAGTCATTGGGGGGCGCGGCCTGCCTCTCTCTCTCCCATAAAGCCCAATAAGGCTCATATACTTCTTCCCCCGTATTCCCGTAACTACCCGGTACTCCGAAAAATACCTGAACCACTCGGAACCTTTCCTATGTCCGAATATAGTCGTCCAATATATCGATCTTTACGTCTCGACCATTTTGAGACTCCTTGTCATGTCCCTGATCTCATCCGGGACTCCGAACTACCTTCGGTACATCAAAACACATAAACTCATAGTATAACCATCACCGAACTTTAAGCGTGCGGACCCTATGGGTTTGAGAACTATGTAGACATGACCGAGACACGTCTTCGGTCAATAACCAATAGCGGAACCTAGATGCTCATATTGGCTCCTGCATATTCTACGAAGATCTTTATCGGCCAAACCGCATAACAACATACGTTGTTCCCTTTGTCATCGGTATGTTACTTGCCCGAGATTTGATCGTCGGTATCTCAATACCTAGTTCAATCTCGTTACCGTCAAGTCTCTTTACTCGTTCCGTAATACATCATCCCGCAACTAACTTATTAGTTGCAAGACTTAAGTGATGTGTATTACCGAGTGGGCCCAGAGATACCTCTCCGACAATTGGAGTGACAAATCCTAATCTCGAAATACGCCAACCCAACAAGTACCTTCGGAGACACCTGTAGAGCACCTTTATAATCACTCAGTTATGTTGTGACGTTTGGTAGCACACAAAGTGTTCCTTCGGTAAACGGGAGTTGCATAATCTCACAGTCATAGGAACATGTATAAGTCATGAAGAAAGCAATAGCAACAAACTAAACGATCAAGTGCTAAGCTAACGGAATGGGTCAAGTCAATCACATCATTCTCCTAATAATGTGATCCCGTTAATCAAATGACAACTCTTTGTCTATGGCTAGAAAACATAACCATCTTTGATCAACGAGCTGGTCAAGTAGAGGCATACTAGTGACACTCTGTGTGTCTATGTATTCACACATGTATCATGTTTCCGGTTAATACAATTCTAGCATGAATAATAAACATTTATCATGATATAAGGAAATAAATAATAACTTTATTATTGCCTCTAGGGCATATTTCCTTCACTTTGGTCCCGGTTCGTGACGAACCGGCACTAAAGGGGGGGTGGTCTTTAGTCCCCACCCTTTAGTGCCGGTTGCAGAACCGGAACTAAAGGTCCTTACAAATCGGGACCAAACCCCCGATTCTGCACTAGTGACCTCCAGGAATGGAATGACATGAAAACGTTAATGTTGCGGAATCCAATCAATCACTTCAGGCCAGACCATGGGTTTTTACCTGAGGTCAAGACTAAGCAAGCTCCAAACAATACATTCAAGAATGGAGTAGCGCGGAAACACCATCATTGTCTTGAATATATTTTTGTCATTAGTTCCGCCATCGTGGTTCGGATTAAGGATTGCAGTTTTTTTCCTATGTCATTTTGTCCTTGGTTCCAATCATCGCGGTTTGGATCAAGGATTGCATATGTTTTAGTTTCGGCCATCGTCGTTCGGATTAAAGATTGCATAATTTTTCTTATGGGCATATCCTTAATTTGGGCTATCGCGGTTGGGATTCCTCATATTTAGTCATCTCTCGCATATATCTATGGGTCATTCTCCTCTTAGGTTCGGTCCTCCAAAAAAAGTATACGAGTCAAGATGGTAAACAAAATTACTTTGACAATAACGCATGGGAAACACATGAAATACTTAAATCACCAATAATGCTCTGTGCATGGGTTCTTTTACGCAAATTCCTTGATCCGAGCCAGAAATAACTACAACACACGCTATCCTCAGCACATGGGATCTCCCACAAGAATTCTATGACATGGGGCATAAAATTCTACAATGTTTGATTCTTATGTTATACTCGGCGTATTTCTTCTCTATGAATTCCATGACATGAGCCATAAAATATTTAAATCACAAGTTATGATCTACGCATGAGTTCTTTTTATATGTATTCGATGACCCAGTCAATAAAGTATTTAAAATACAAATTATGTTTTGCGCATGGATTCTTTTATGTGAATTCCATGACATGAGCACAAAATGTTACAATCACAAGTTACGATTTATGTGTGGGTTCTTTTGTATGAATTCTATGAAATCACCCGTAAAATACTTAAAATATAAATTATGTTCTGTGCATGGATTCTTATATATTAATTCCATGATATGAGACATAAAATACTTAAAATACAAATTACGCTCTGTGCATGGATTCTTATATATTAATTCCATGATATGAGACATAAAATACTTAAAATACAAATTATGCTCGGAGCATGGGTTTTTACATGAATATCGTGGCATGAGCCATATAACACTTAAAATATAAGTCGTGCTCTCGGTATGCATGGGTTTCTTTCTAATCACGACATGATTCACAAATTTCACAAAAGATATATCATCAAAGTATGGGTTCCACAAGAATAAAAGATTATGTCATAAAGCTTTACTTCTTTATGCTAAACACGGGCACTATGTTGGTGTTACACGGTGTTAGTCATGTATAACATACAAGTGTGGCAGAACCTAATGATAAAATGCTCGATGTCCAGGCGCCACTTGGTAAGTGAAGCAGGAACCACAAAGACGAAGGCGCATATCGTGAAGGTGACCTCCAAGGCAACAAGTGAGGTGTTGCCCCGTAACCTCCGGTGTGTCCAGAGAGCTATTGGATTGCCCCGGGGTCTGCTGAGAACCTCTAGGCCAATGTCCAGACGCGTACGAAGAGTTGCTAGATAGCTCGAAACCTGAACCGGAATTTCCGAGCCGAAGTCATAAATCCTCTGAATTAGTCAAAACCTGGCAGGAGGAGCCTTGGAACCTCAAGACCGTGCCTACACACACCAAAACAGGCTAGGCCCACATATCTATTCCTGTCGAGGCAACGAACCTGACAATGAGTACTAGGGGAATGGACTAAGGGCAAAGCCTAGCTATGGTGCAAGTGTATGACTCAGATTTAGAGAGTGCAGGCCCCTCTCGGAGAGGTAACAACCCTACGCCTCATGCCCGGAGGTTTGTTTTTTCTCTTGGGGTGTATGATTACAATGGGTCCTGAACCCTTGCCACGGAGCTGAGGAGGGGCTTATATAGAGTGCGCCTCAGCTCATTAATGCCATGTTACAAGGAGTTCAATGCACATAACTACAACAGTTACTAGTAACGGCAGCTATAACTACACTTGAAGTCTAAGGTTAAGGCACCCGACCGTTGCGGTTCCCACGTCGCCTCCACGCCTCCACTGTCCGAGTGATGCTGGTGAGGCCGACTGGCAAGAAGACATCCAAGTGTTGTTGGAATGTCCGAGTGGATTTCCAGGGGTGCGCATCTGAATGCGCCTCGGTCCAGGGACCTTCCAATGATGGTGTGGGGCTCTAGGTGGGCCTTAGATGTCAAGTCCTTGACCCTACCAATAGTAGGTGCCCATCATTAGCCCCCAAATCGGCTGAGGTTTTGTAGGACGAATGGGTTGAACCATTGGCTTGCCCCGAGTACTTCAGGGGTACCCATGATCCGTTGCCAAGTGATTACCTATCGTGACCTGGGTGAAACCATAGTGGAATCTAGACTAAAGGTTTTCCGAGTGATCGGATCATGTTTGACTGTCGGGCAAAACTTGGTGGCATTTGTATGTCTCTTAGGAGAGATAGACTAGGGTTCCGAATGAGGACATGCCATAAAAATCGAGTGACGACACCTGCGTGTGGTCTGATTCTACGGAGAGACGCCACTTATTATCCCAGGAGGACGCCAGCACAGGCCATATCTGAGTCCAAGTTTATGAGGCTCACACCTTGGAGCCTAGAAAAAGGGCCAAGTCAACCCGCAGAGGGGTGTCGAGCTCATCCCATCACAATCCTGAAGATGACTTCAGTCAGGCATTTTATGTGTCAGAGTGCACAATGACCCTCGGAGGGCGGTCTGTCGGGCCAACAAGTGTCCTTTTGGGAAAGGGACATAGGGCAATCAATCCGACTGATTTTCTGCTGAAATCTCGACATTTGAAATCGTGTGTGGGCGCGCAAAAGCAGTTACACCGTGGCTACTGTGGAAAGTGGGGCACGACACCTCGATCTCCGCCCCAAAAAAATGCCGCGTGCCCTCTTTTATGTGTGTGCCTAACTGCCATGGACGCCGTCTGATCCAGGGATATGTGGTCGTGATCCCGTGAAGCAGTTTTTACCCATGGTGTAAAGGGCTGGTGGGATAGGGTAATTCCCAGATCACCTTTCTCCCTCGCCCACTCCGCACCCCATCTCCTCCGCTTCATCAACCAATGCGCGCGAGCACTCGAGCTGATGGGGAAGGCTCCACCGCCAAGGTAGAGAAGGGGAAGAAGGCGGGGAGCTATACCGCGGGGGATTGGATTCCCTCGCTCGTCACGACGAAGCGACTGGAGGAGCTTGTTGAGGAGGAGCTTATTTTGGTGGACGGATGGAGGCAGCCGGAGGCAGGCGAGGTCAAGTCAGCGCCACAGGGGGACGAGCGCATCCTCCTCATCACTCATATCGAACGAGGCTTTTCGATGCCTCCCCATCCTTTCTTATAGACAAAAAACACGATATAAAGTGTTAGTCAAGAACTCAAGATCGAGAATGTATTATACAATCAAATTCTTATAGACAAAAAAACAATGGTGATCCACATGGACTGCGAGAATGGTTCCGCAGAAGCAACAACTCCAGGAATGGAACGACTTGAAAAAGTTAATGTTGCTGAATCCAATCACTTATCACTTCAGGCCAGGCCATGGGTTTTCACCTGAGGTCAAGACTGATCAAGCTCCAAACAATACATTCAAGAAGGGAGCAGCGTGAAAACACCATCATTGTCTTGAATATATTTTTGTCATTATTTCCGGCCATCATGGTTTGGATTAAGGATTGTAGTTTCTTTCCTATGTCATTTGTGCTTGGTTCCAATCATCGCGGTTTGGATCAAGGATTGCATATGTTTTAGTTCCGGACATCGTCGTTCGGATTAAATATTGCATATATTTTTTTTTCTTATGGGCATATCCTTAGCTTGGGCTATCACAGTTGGGATTCCTCATATTTAGTCATCCCTCGCATATATCTACGGGTCATTCTCCTCTAAGGCTCGGTCCTCCAAAAAAGGTATACGAGTCAAGGTGGTAAACAAAATTACTTTGACAATAACGCATGGGAAACAGATGGAATACTTAATGCACCAATAATGCTCCGTGCATGGGTTCTTTAATTTTACGCAAATTCCTTGACCCGAGCCAGAAATAACTACTCAACACAAGCTATCCTCGACACATGGGTTCTCTCACAAGAATGCTATGACATGGGGCATAAATTTCTAAAATGTTTGATTCTTATGTTATACTCGGCGCATTTCTTCTCTATGAATTCCATGACATGAGCCATAAAATATTTAAATCACAAGTTATGCTCTACGCATGAGTTCTTTTTATATGTATTCGATGACCTGGTCAATAAAATATTTAAAATACAAATTATGTTTTGCGCATGGATTCTTTTATGTGAATTCCATGACATAAGTACAAAATGTTACAATCACAAGTTACGATTTGTGCATGGGTTCTTTTGTATGAATTCTATGAAATGACCCATAAAATACTTACAATATAAATTATGCTATGTGCATGGATTCTTACATATTAATTCCATGATATCAGATATAAAATACTTAAAATAGAAATTATGCTCGGTGCATGGATTCTTATATATTAATTCCATGATATGAGACATAAAATACTAAAAATACAAATTATGCTCGGAGCATGGGTTTTTACATGAATATCGTGACATGAGACACAAAACACTTTAAAATATAAGTCGTGCTCTCGGTATGCATGGGTTTCTTTCTAATCACGACATGAGTCACAAATTTCACAAAAGATATATCATCAAAGTATGGGTTCCACAAGAATATAAGATTATGTCATAAAGCTTTACTTGTTTATGCTAAACACGGGCACTATGTTGGGATTGCACGGTGTTAGTCATATATAACATACAAGTGTGGCAGAACCTAATGATAAAATGTTCGATGTCCAGGCGCCACTTGGTAAGTGCAGCAGGAACCACAAAGACAAAGGTGCATATCGTGAAGGCGACCTCCAAGGCAACAAGTGAGGTGCTACCCCGTGATCTCCGGTGTGTCCAGAGAGCTATTGGACCGTCCTGGGGTCTGCTCAGAACCTCTAGGCCAATGTCCAAGCGCGTACAGAGAGTTGCCAGATAGCCCGAACCTGAACCGTAATTTCTGAGCTGAGGTCATAAATCCTCTGAATCAGTCAAAACCTGGCGGGAGGAGCCTTGGAACCTCGAGACCGTGCCTAAACACACCAAAATAGGCTAGGCCCACGTATCTATTCCTGTTGAGGCAACGAACCTGACAATGAGTACTAGGGGTATGAACTAAGGGCAAAGCCTAGCTATGGTGCAAGTGTATGACTCCGATTTAGAGAGTTCAGGCCCCTCTTGGAGAGGTAACAACCCTACGTCTCATGCTCGAAGGTTTGTTTTTTCTCTCGGAGAGGCGACAACCCTAGGTTGATTTTTCTTGCAATGGGATAGGTGTTTTGTGATTGTTCCATCTATGGAGAAACGCCACTCTATGCCAGAGGAACGCCAGCGCGGGCCATATCCGAGTCCAAGTTTATGGGGCTCGCACCTTAGAGCCTAGAAAAAGGGCCAAGTCAACCCGCAGAGGGGCATCGAGCTCATCCCATCACAGTCCTGAAGATGACTTTAGTCGGGCGTTTTATGTTTCCGAGTGCACGGTGACCCTTGAGGGGTGGTGGGTCGGGCCGACGAGTGTCCTTGTGGGAAAGGGACAGAGGGCAGTCAATTAGATTGATTTGCTGCTAAAATCTCGGCATTTGAAATCGTGTGTGGGAGCGTGGAAGTCGTTACACCGTGGCTAGTGGGGAAAGTGGGGCATGACGCCTTGAACGCCGCCCCAAAAAACCTCCACCTGCCCTCTTTTATCTGTGTGTGCAACCACCACGTACATCGTCTAATCCAGGGATCTTTGGCTATGATCCCGTGAAGCGGTTTTTACCCGTGGTATAAAGGGCTGGCAGGCTAGGGTAATTCACAGATCCCCTTTCTCCCTCGCCCACTCCGCACCCCATCTCCTCCGCTTCATCAACCAACGCACGCGAGCACTCGAGCTGATGGGGAAGGACTCCAACGTCAAGCTGGAGAAGATGAAGAAGGTGGGGAGGGTTGCGTCGTCGAGCTCCGGCCCACCGACGAGCTGTGTGGTGGGGGATTGGATTCCCTCACTCATCACGATGAAATGATTGGAGGAGCTTGATGAGGAGGGGCTCATTCCAGTGGATGGATGGAGGTGGCTGGAGGCGGGCGAGGTCGAGTCGGCGCCGTAGGGGGACGAGCGTGTCCTCCTCGTCACTCATATCGAATGAGTTTTTTCGATGCCTCCCCATCCTTTCTTCCGTGCATTTCTAGATTATTTGGGGCCGCAGTTTCATCATCCTCCCCCCAATGCAGTCATATACTTGTCGTCCTTCATTTCCCACTTCAATATTTTCATTGGCTGCTACCCGCACTAAGTCTTATTCAAGCACATCTTGACCTGTCGGTTGATGCCCGTGAAGAAGGATTTGTCGGATGGCGAGAAGACCCATGTGACCCGGCTATGCGGCGGACTAGGCATACAGGTCCGGGGGAGAGTGCTTTCCCCAAAATGAGTATTCCCGATTCCGTGAAGGGGGTTAGCACGACAGTTGGTTCTATTGCAAAGGACATCCCAAGTGCGAGATCTCCGAATGGACTCCCCCCCCCCCCTCGCATACTCGGGAGCGAGAGTCGTTGCACCTCCATCCCTTGAGGTGACCAAGGAGGAGAAGGTCGACGTAGGGATCATGACTGACTCCCTATTTGGAGTCCTGAATGCCGGGGTCAATGGAATGGACCTGCTGGAGACATTTCTCAATCAGCGGATCCAGCCGCTGCAGGCGAGGTCGCACCCGATGTGGTTGTACTAGGGTCCGAGTGATCCAACTCAGGTGCATCCGGAGGAGCTGAATGAGAAAGCCGTGGCGGGCAAGATCAAGGTCATCACCTCGGTCCGTGATAATCCGCGTGGGGCTAGGAGAGTTCCCCAATATGGTAAGGACACCCCGCCGATTGAGGTAACTCCAATCAGTCGGACTGGCCCAAAATTTCTTTCTGTGCATCTTGGTGTTGTGATCTTTTTCCTTCTTCTCAGAGTTTCCAGCAGTTGATCTCCCATGTAACAGTGGTCGGCCGATCGCCAGAAGACGTGATGAGTGACAAGAAGCGCCAGCGCTCCGAGGAGAGCTATAAGGAGGAGGAGGAGAGCGACACCAAGGATGGTAACGAGGCTGAGTCCTCCCTGTCCGAGACCGTCCCCAAGGAGCGCCACACCAAGGCGTAGAATGATCTGAGTGCTCGAGTGGGCAGTGCCCGGGCGCCAAGTGACAACCCAAAGTTGACTTCCCCGGTTCCAGCCCCCAACATGAAGCACATTGCCACCAAGCCTCGAAAGGCTTCCATGCCGAAGATCAAGGTGGTGGTGCCAGTGGCTTCGATGTAAGTGCCGGAGACTGAACTTCCTCTTTGCGTAATTTTGACTTGCCTGATAGACGAGTGACTTTGCAATTTGCAGCAACGAGACATCGACGACCTCCTTGGATCCGAATGCCTCCAAGCAAGGCCAAACGGAGGGCGACGCCGTGGACACCGCCACCTCCAAAGGTATTGATCCACCGAGGGATTTGTCCTTCGAGTCTTGTCCGATTGGTTTATAGACTGGCGCTTTGCCATTCGTGCGGATGTAGAGCTAACTAAGAAGATCCAACAAGACGACGACGGCAAGGCCAGCCTGCTGAACCCGGAGGTTGACATGAGGGAGACGACTGGCGCCGACATAGCCATGCGCGACACCTCGCCAAGCCGAGTGGACCGCGTTTCTCCCACCAAGGCTACCGCGAAACCTGCATGTCCGATTCCTCTGGCTCAGGCAGGCTTAGAGCTCGTGACTACAGTCTCGGCGTCCAGGCCCGCGCTCGTTAACAAGACCAGTAATCACTATTGCAGTTTCATATGAGGGAGAGGCATAAGCTAACATACTTTCTCTACTTGGATCATATGCACTTATGATTAGAACTCTAGCAAGCATCCGCAACTACTAACGATCATTAAGGTAAAACCCAACCATAGCATTAAAGCATCAAGTCCTCTTTATTCCCATACGCAACAACCCCCTTACTCGGGTTTGTGTTTCAGTCACTCACCAACCCACTATAAGCGAATCATGAACGTATTGCAACACCCTATATCGGGAACCCCTCACACTTGCGCGACACGGAGGGCACCATAGGACAGCATCGAAGTAAAACATACAACTCATACCAATCTAGATCATCAATCAACCCAAAGACAAAAGATATCTACTCAAAACATCATAGGATGGCAACACATCATTGGATCATAATATGTGGCATAGAGCGCCATGTTCAAGTAGGGATTACAGCGGGGTGCGGGAGAGTGGACCGCGTAAAATAGATGAGGATGGTGATGATGATGGTGATGTTGATGAAGACGATCACTGTGGCGATGATTCCCCTCCCGATGGCACTCCCGTGCCACCGAGAGAGAGGAGGAGAGGTTCTCCCCCTTGTGCTTCCTCCTCCAAGGCTTCCCCCCTCTGGTCCTTGGCCTTCATGGTGATGATGGCCCCTCCGGGATCCTCCTCCATGCCCTCCGGTGATGATGGCCCCCTCCGGCAGGGTGCCGGAGAGGGCCTAGATTGGTTTTCGGTGGCTACGGAGGCTTCTGGCGGCGGAACTCCCGATCTAGGTTTCTTTCTGGAAGTTTAGGGTTATATAAGAGGTGTTGGAGTCAGGAACAAGGCAGGGGGGTCTCCGGGCGGTCCACAAGGCAGGGGGCGCGCCCCCCACCCTCGTCGGCAGCCCGAGACTCTTCTGGCCCAATTCTTTTACTTCATGGCCTTCTTCTGGTCCAAAAATAAGCTCCGTCAAGTTTCAGGTCAATTGGACTCCGTTTGGTTTTCTTTTCTGCGATACTCTACAACAAGGAAAAAACAGAAGCTGGCATTGGGCTCTAGGTTAATAGGTTAGTCCCAAAAACCATATAAAATAGCATATAAAACATCCAGGGTTGATAATATAATAGCATGAATACTTCATCAATTATAGATACGTTCAAGACGTATCAGCATCCCCAAGCTTAATTCCTGCTCGTCCTCGAGTAGGTAAATGATAAAAGAAATAATTTATGAAGTGTGAATGATAGCAAGTGCATAAGTTTCATCAATGATAGTTCCAATCACTTTTTCTAGCATAATTATATATCATAACAGTAGCTCATTTTCATAAAACTTTTCATGATCAAGTAACAAGCTATTCACATGTTAAAGTATAGATCATAAACTCTCTTAAAACTAACAAACTATATTCTCAGTCATCAAACAATTGCAATTCATCTTATTTTCAGGAAGGGTCTATGTCAGAGCTTTGATTTAGCAAACTCCACATACTCAACTATCAGTTAGTCTTTCACAATTGTTGACACTCATGTGATATTTATGGGTTCAAAGTTTTAGTCGGACACAGAGAAAGATAGGGGTTTATAGTTTTGCCTCCCAACGTTTTACCTCAAGGGTAATGTCAACAACAATAGTTCATGAAAACTCACATCCGATTAGCCATATATACCAGGATCTTTCCAACATATTGTGCTTGCCAAAGGATAAAATGTAAAAAGGAAAGGTGAAGATCACCATGACTCTCGCATAATGGTAGAAGATAAAAGTAAAAGATAGGCCCTTCGCAGAGGGAAGCAGAGGTTGTCATGCGCTTTTATGGTTGGATGCACAAAATCTTAATGCAAAAGAACGTCACTTTATATTGCCACTTATGATATGGACATTTATTATGCAGTCCGTCGCTTTTATTTCTTCCACATCATACGATCGTATAAAGCTTATTTTCTCCACATTAATAGATTATACATATTTAGAAGGCAATGTTTATTGGATGCACCGATGACAACTTACTTGAAGGATCTTACTCAATCCATAGGTAGGTATGGTGGACTCTCATGGCAAAACTGGTTTAAGAAATGTTTGGAAGCACAAGTAGTATCTCTACTTGGTGCAAAGAATCTGGCTAGCATGAGGGAGAAAAGCAAGCTCAACATGTTGGATGATCCAAGACAATATACTTTATTTCAGATATAAGAAAACATAACCCATTACATTGTCTTCCTTGTCCGACATCAACCTTTTAGCATGTCATATTTTAATGAGTGCTCACAATTACAAAAGATGTCCAAGATAGTATATTTATATGTGAAATCTCTCTTCCTTCAATATTCTTTCATGAATTGTTCAAGTGACCAATTCTACATTTGCTAAATTTCAATAAGTTTACTACCTATACTTATTATATGTGAAGTCATTACTCCCCATGGTATAAGGATATGAAACATTTATAAATTCAGATTTATGATATTCAATTCATTCAACCATTTACTCATAGGATATACTTGAAGCATGTGAGTAAATTACAAACTACCCCAAAAAGATATAAGTGAAGAACACTGAGTAGTCAAATAATTAACTAGCCACGGGAGGATTCTTTTTCATTTAATAATTCAGATCCAATGATTTTATTCAAACAGCAAGTAAAATTGAAAATACGCTCCAAGCAAAACACATATCATGTGACGAATAAAAATATAGCTCCGAGTAAGGTATACCGATAGTTTTGAAGATGAAAGAGGGAATGCCTTACGGGGCATCCCCAAGCTTAGGCGCTTGAGTCTTCCTTGAATATTACCTTGGGGTGCCTTGGGCATCCCCAAGCTTTCACTCCTTATTCTCCTCATATTGATATCTCACCCAAAACTTGAAAACTTCAATCAGACAAAACTTAACGGAACTTCGTGAGATAGGTTAGTATGATAAAGAGTAAACCATTCACTTTGGTACTGTCAAAGACAAGGTTCATAATTGTTCTCACACAATTCCTACTATACCATATCATTTCAACAATTTATATTGAGGAATATAAGCCATAGAAACTAGAAAACAAGCAAACTATGCAATGAAAATAGAATCTGTCAGAAACAGAATAGTCTGTAATGATCTGAACATCAACCATACTTATGCTATTCAAAAAATTATTAAATAGATGTGAGGAATTTGTCTATTAATCTTCTGCAAAAAGAATCAGAACCAAAGCACTCTTCTGTAAAAAATGGCAGCTAATCTCGTGAGCGCAAAGTTTCTGTTTTTTACAGCAAGATCATATTAACTTTCGCCCAAGTCTTCCCAAAAGTCTTAATTGGCACTTTATTGAAAGAAAAGCTATAAAGCATGATTACTACAGTAGCTTAATCATGTAAACACACACAAAAAAGTAAGGGTAAATATTGGATTGTCTCCCAACAGGCGCTTTTCTTTAATGCCTTTTAGCTAGGCATGATGATTTCAATGATGCTCACATAAAAAATAAGAATTGAAACATAAAGAGAGCATCATGAAGAATATGACTAGAAAATTTAAACCTAACCCACTTCCTATGCCTAGGGATTTTGTGAGCACACAATTTATGGGAACAAGAATCAACTAGCATAGGAAGGCAAAACAAGTATAACTTCAAAACTTTAAGCACATAGAGAGGAAACTTGATATTATTGCAACTCCTACAAGCATATATTCCTCCCTCATAATAATTTTCAGTAGCATCATGAATGAATTCAATCATCACATAAAGCATTCTTTTCATGATCTACAAGCATAGAAATTTTTCTACTCTCCACATAAGCAAAATTCTTCTCATTCGGAATAGCGGGACACTAGTAGAAAAAGGGTCAAACGTGAAGCACATTAGTGCCGGTTTGTATTTGAGCCGGCACTAATGTATACATTAGTGCTGGTTCCAACGGCTAGCCGGGCCGCTTTCATTAATACCGGTTCGTGGCGAACCTTTAGCACCGGTTCGTGCCACTAACCGGTACTAATGAGAGTGGTGGCAGGATGTTGTCAGACTGGGGCCCCTCCAGCCCCTTTAGTACCGGTTCTTGGCACGAATCGGTACTAAAGGTCGTCCTACATAGACCCTTCGTCCACCCGAGCTCGCTCTATTATTCCCCTTTCCCCTCTCCTCTTTGTTCTTCCCCTCTTCCTCTCAAGCTCATCACACATTTTGCCCAAAATTTGTCAAGATTTGAAGGCCCCCATCCATTCAAATCATCACAAAGGTTAGCAACTTTGTCCTTTCATCTCTCATTGCTAGATTAGCTCGTGCAATGTTTTATATAGTGATTGATTTTTGAGTTTAGTAATTTGGGAGGATATATATATATATATATATATATATATATATATATATATATATATATATATGTGTGTGTGCTAGTATTTGATTTATATGCAATTTGAGGTCAAAAATAACACTTAGTTTGCATATGTAGGTGTGGTTTACTTAGTGCCTTCTAAATCTCCATCGTAACCACCGTCGATCGCCCGCACCGTCCCGTCCCCGGCACCACCTTGTGGTGAGCCTCTTGTTCATGAAATTTTATATAAAAATTGATGTTTGTGTGATTTGGATATATAGTTACTCGTATAATTATCTTACCCGTACGTTGTTTGTTATACATATAGTGCCATGGTTTTGATATCCGTCCCCGTCGGCCCTCGTCCTTGTTATGATTCGGATGTGGTATATATATTCTCTTTTAAAACTAGTTGCATTTTGTGTTTATGACAAATTATGCCCATCAAGTTGACATAGATAATTGTATGTAGGAGGTAGTTGAACCGGAAATTCCAACGGACCCTATTGTCGAGAGGTTAAATTTAGTTGAAAGAGAAAACGAGGATTTGAAGGAAAAATTGAAAAGAATTGAGGGGGAGAAGATGGAATTGGAGTTGCATGTTGCCGATGTCGTCGATGATCACAAGATCAAGATGGAGAAAATGCGCTTGAAGATTAGAAAGATTAGAAAATATGCCATCGATAGTGAGGCTTGGTATCATTATGTTGTTGGATCCATTGTTACCTTAGTTGCGATCTTGATCGTATTTGTTGTTGCATTTAAATGCTTTAGCTAGAGAGTTATTTGTTTGTTGCATTTAAGTGTTGTATGAACTTTATGTATGAACTTGTATTAATTTGGTCTATTCAGTGTTGTGTAATGAAGATGAGCCGGCAATGGATGTACAATGACCGATGATCTCCCCAGTTCGTTGAGGGCGTGCATACTTTTCTGCTTGCGGCTGAGGCAAACAAGCGGGCGGATGGTTTTATGCCTTGTTCATGTGCTCGCGGTAAGAATGGTCACAATTACTCTACGTCAAGAACCATTCACGTCCACCTGTTTAAGTCCGGTTTCATGCCCCACTATAATGTTTGGACCAAGCACGGAGAAATAGGGGTTATGATGGAAGACAATGAAGAAGAAGAGGATGACGACAGCTATCCTGGCCATGGGTTCCCTGAATACGATGATACAACAATGGGGGAAGAAGTTGAGTTGGTAATGCGGGAAGAAGCTGAGCCGGCAATGCGGGAATAAGCTGAAGAAGAGGCATCAGATGAGCCCGTTGATGATCTAGGTCGGGCCATTGCCGATGCAAAGAGAAACTGCGCAAGTGATTTGGAGAAGAAGAAGTTGCAGCGCATGTTAGAGGATCACAAAAAATTGTTGTACCCGAATTGCGTAGGTGACAAGAAAAAGCTGGGCACCACACTGGAATTGCTGCAATGGAAGGCAGAGAATGGTGTATCTGACAAGGGATTTGGAAAGTTGCTGGTAATGATAAAGGATATGCTTCCAAAGGACAACGAATTGCCCGAGAGTACGTACGAAGCAAAGAAGGTTGTCTGCCCTCTAGGGTTAGAGGTGCAGAAGATACATGCATGCCCTAATGATTGCATCCTCTACCGTGGTGAGTACGAGGATTTGAACGCTTGCCCGGTATGTGGTGCATTGCGCTATAAGATCAGCCGCGATGACCCTGGTGATGTCGAGGGCGAGTGCCCCAGGAAGAAGATTCCTGCCAAGGTGATGTGGTATGCTCCTATAATACCACGGTTGAAACGTTTGTTCCAAAACAAAGAGCATGCCAAGGCGATGTGATGGCACAGAGAAGACCGTAAGAAAGACGGAAAGTTGAGAGTACCCGCTGACGGGTCGCAGTGGAGAAAAATCGAAAGAAAGTATGGGAAGGAGTTTGCAGATGACGCAAGGAGCATATGGTTTGGTCTAAGCGCAGATGGCATTAATCCTTTTGGGGAGCAGAGCAGCAACAATAGCACCTGGCCTGTGACTCTATGTTTGTATAACCTTCCTCCTTGGTTGTGCATGAAGCGGAAGTTCATTATGATGCCAGTGCTCATCCAAGGCCCTAAGCAACCCGGCAACGACATTGATGTGTACCTAAGGCCATTAGTTGAAGAACTCTTACAACTGTGGAATGGAAAAGGTGTACGTGCGTGGGATGACCACATGGGGGAAGAATTTGACCTAAAGGCGTTGCTGTTCGTGACCATCAATGATTGGCCTGCTCTCAGTAACCTTTCAGGACAGACAAACAAGGGATACCGCGCATGCACGCACTGTTTGGACGATACAGACAGTATATATTTGGCTACTTGTAAGAAGAATGTGTACCTGGGACATCATCGATTTCTTCCGAGCAGGCATCCCATAAGAAAGAAAGGCAAGCATTTCAAAGGTGAGGCGGATCACCGGACGAAGCCTCGCCACCGTACTGGTGCTGATGTACACGATATGGTCAAGGATCTGAAGGTGGTCTTTGGAAAGGGCCCTGGTGGACAACCTGTTCCGAATGACCTAGAGGTCCGCTCCACATGTGGAAGAAGAAATCTATATTTTGGGACCTGCCCTATTGGAAAGACCTAGAGGTCCGCTCCACAATCGACGTGATGCACGTGACGAAGAATCTTTGTGTGACCCTGCTTGGCTTCTTGGGCGTGTATGGGAAGACAAAAGATACACCTGAGGCATGGGAGGACCAGCAACGTATGGACGGAAAAGACGGCATACATCAGGGTCATGCAAGCTACGCTCTTACCAAAGAAGAGAAGGAAATCTTCTTTGAATGCCTGCTTAGTATTAAGGTACCGTCTGGCTTCTCGTCGAATATAAAGGGAATAATAAACATGGCAGAGAAAAAGTTCCAGAACCTAAAGTCTCATGACTGCCACGTGATTATGACGCAACTGCTTCCGGTTGCATTGAGGGGGCTTCTACCGAAAAAACGTTCGATTAGCCATTGTGAAGCTATGTGCATTTCTCAATGCAATTCTCAGAAGGTAATCGATCCAGAAATCATACCAAGGTTAGAGAATGATTTGGTGCAATGTCTTATCAGTTTCGAGTTGGTGTTCCCACAATCCTTCTTCAACATCATGACGCACGTCCTAGTTCACCTATGAGAAGAGATTAACGTTTTGGGTCCTGTATTTCTACACAATATGTTCCCCTTTGAGAGGTTCATGGGAGTCTTAAAGAAATATGTTAATAACCGTGCTAGGCCAGAAGGAAGCATC
The DNA here is from genome assembly GCF_018294505.1 of Triticum aestivum. Lineage (NCBI taxonomy): Eukaryota > Viridiplantae > Streptophyta > Magnoliopsida > Poales > Poaceae > Triticum > Triticum aestivum. Next base: position 54,250,774 of record NC_057812.1, on the reverse strand, counting down.
TCCAAGGGCCATGAAAATGAGGAGGTCATTGAGTTTTGTATTGACTTTATTCCTGACCTTAAGCCGGTTGGTGTTCCTGAATCAAGGCATAAGAGCAGACTGGATGGAAAAGGCACGCTAGGAGGGGAACAAATAATATGTATGGACGGACATTCTCTCACTGAAGCACACTACACAGTTCTACAGAATTCTGCCTTGGTGGCTCCGTATATGGATGAACGCAAGAATTTGCTACGCTCCAAACACCCGGAGCGGTCTGATGGCTGGATTACACGTGAATAAACCAGGAGTTTCGCCAGCTGGTTGCAGACACGTACCATGCATGACACCTCTATTGAAGATGACATGTACTTGCTGTCCCAGTTACCATCTTCGAATATAATGACTTTCAAAGGGTACGAGATAAATGGTAATACATTTTTACACGATTTCCCAAGATAAGAAGAGCACCAACCAAAACAGTGGTGTCCGCTTTGATGCAGAAACCAAGACGGGAAAGGAAACATATTATGGTTATATACAGGACATATGGGAACTTGACTATCGACGTGGTTTGAAGGTCCCTTTGTTTCGGTGCAAATGGTTCAATATGACACGAGGCGGGGTAACGGAAGACCCGCAGTACGGAATGACAACAGTGGATCTCAACAATCTTGCGTATGCAGACGAACCATTCGTCCTAGCCAATGATGTGGCACAGGTTTTCTATGTGAAGGACATGTCTACCAAGCCATCAAAAGAAAAGATAAGGAAGCGAATGCATCGTACGATGAGCCAAAGCGGCACATAGTTCTTTCTGAGAAGAGAAACATCGTGGGAGTGGATGACAAGACAGACAAGTCAGAAGATTATGAAAAGTTTGATGAAATTGCTCCATTCACAGTGAATATTGACCCGAGCATCCCGTTAAATGATGAAGATTTTCCATGGTTACGGCGCAAAGGGACACACGCGAAGAAAAAGTTTCACACCCAAAGATCTGGGATGTGATCGGCTTCACTATCATCACTTTCTTCTGTGTTTCACATCCAGAAGGGAATCTCTGTAATAGTTAGGGTAGTTAATTATGTGTTTTGGCATTTGAAACGCGAAGAAATTTTATGTGCAAACAAATTCTTTCATGCCTTTACTGATTTTTAAAGTTAAGTTATTTACAAACTAGTGATTCACACTAATTTCAAATAATTCAAAATTTAAACAATTCAAATTTGAAAACTACGGGCACTAACAGAAAGTTTGTAATTTTTTGTACCTAAAGCAAAAATATTCACAAAGAAACTCTAAATACACAAAAAACAACTCAAAAATAAATAAAGCAAAAAAATAAAAAAACCGCCTACTAGGCCAAAGCGGCCGGCATACGACTAGAAACCCAACCTATTGTTGGGCCAGGATGCAGGCCCGCAAAGGCCCAGTAGGCCTACAGGGCAGCACAGAATATGTAGGCCCAGTAGGCCTGCTTTGGAGAGGAGCTCGAGAGAGCTACCGCACGGGGGTTTATAAACCAGTGCGGTCGCCCCTCGGCTAGCGAGGTGGGACTAAACTTGCCGCACCGCACCTGCGCCAGCGCACCCCCTTTAGTACCGGGTTGTGACACCAACCGGTACTAAAGGGGGGGCCTTTAGTACCGATTGGAGCCACCACCCGGTACTAAAGGGGGTCGCTTCCCGCCGCTTGGCCTGGCCAAAACAGGCCTTTAGTACCGGTTGGTTGCTCCAACCGGTACTAAAGGCCCCTCCTATATAAACAACACTTACGAAAATTTCAGTTTCTCATCTGCTTCTTCTCCTCTACACCGTCGCCCATCGCGCCCCCCGTACGTCTCCATCCCTCGTCGCCGCCCCGTCCCCGTCGTCGCCGCCCCGTCGTCCCCGTCATCACCGCCGCCCCGTCCC